>NC_140178.1:32060465-32107965 GCF_963971535.1 Notolepis coatsorum
GAGCCAGTGCAGGTCCCTAAGAAGTGGGGTGACATGGGCCGACTTCGGTAGGTTTGAGATCAGGCGGGCCGCTGCGTTCTGAATGAGTTGAAGAGGCTTGGTGGCAGTGGCCGGGAGGCCAGCAAGCAGTGTGTTGCAGTAGTCGAGGCGGGAGATGACTGTTGATTGGACGAGGAGTTGGGTGGCTTCTTTTGTCAGGAAGGGGCGGATCCTTCTGATGTTGCTCAGGAGGAATCTGCAGGTTCTGGTTGTCGCTGCGATGTGAGTGGAGAAGTTCAACTGGTCGTCAAGGACAACACCAAGGTTCTTGGCGGTCGGGGACGCGGTCACAGCTGCATTCTCGACTGTGATGGAAAGGTCGGTCAGGGGGGAGGATTTGGCCGGCAGGTGGAGCAATTCTGTTTTGCTTAGGTTCAGTTTGAGGTGGTTGGTCGTCATCCAGGTGGAGATGTCGGACAGACAGGCCGAGATCCACTCAGAGACGTGGATATCTGAGGGAGGGAAGGAGAGGAAGAGTTGAGTATCATCGGCATAACAATGATACGAGAAGCCATGAGACGTGATAATGTTACCCAGTGATTTAGTGTAGAGGGAGAAGAGAAGGGGTCGTAGGACCGAGCCCTGGGGGACACGACAGGGTCCCTCTCCATGACACTTGGTAGGAGCGGTCATTGAGGTATGATGTCAGCCATGTCAGCACAGAGCCAGCCACTTCCATTCCTGCGAGGGCCGCGAGGAGGATCTGATGGATTCTTTGATGAGAACACTTTGATGAACATTGTTACTCAGCTGATAGAGTTGTGCCCTTCCTGATGACTTGTCGTGCAGAACTTGTAAGTCGCTTTGGATAAAAGCGTCAGCTAAATTACTAAATGTAAATGTAAATGTAAATGATGGTTGACTGTGTCGAAGGCTGCAGATAGATCTAGGAGAATCAGGACAGAGGAGAGGCCTTTCGCTTTTGCTAAGTGAAGTGCCTCTGTGACCGCAATGAGGGCCGTTTCTGTGGAGTGGCCAGTCCGGAAGCCAGACTGATTAGGGTCTAGGAGGTCATTCTGTCAGAGATAAGCAGTAAGTTGGTTGGATACAGCACGTTCAAGTGTTTTAGAAAGGAAGGAGAGAAGAGAGACAGGACGATAGTTGCCTATGACGGTGGGGTTCAGGGTTGGTTTTTTTATGAGCGGCGTGACTCTGGCTTGTTTTAGGGAGGTGGGGACCACCCCAGAGTTGAGTGAGGAGTTGATGGTTGCAGTTAGGAATGGGAGGATGTCCGGTGCTATGGTCTGGAGGAGTGGGGAGGGTAGCTGGTCCAGCTGGCATGTAGTCGGACGGTTTGACGTTACCAGTGTCAGGGTCTCGGCTTCTGTAATGGGAGAGAAAGATGACAGAGTGAAAGATGAGGTTCTCGATTCAGTATTTGGAATGGGTGGGGGTTGGGAGAAGGAGCTGCGGATGTTCTCCACTTTTCGCAAAGTCGAGATCGCAAAGTCTTCGGCAGAGAAATATGAGGGAGGAGGGGGTGGGGGGGGAAGTGAGGAGGGAGCACATGGTAGCATGCAGTTTGCGAAGGTTCTTGGCAGAGGCCTCGATCCTATGGTGAAAGAAAGAAGCTTTGGCATTAGTAATGGTTTTGGAGAATGTTAACAAGAGTTTGTGATATGTGTTGATGTCAGCAGTGAGGCGTGACTTTCTATACTTCCTCTCAGCCACTCTCAGGACCTGTCTTTGTTCTCTCACTGCATCCGTCAGCCATGGACTGGGTGGGGAACGGCGGGCAGGTTTCTCAACGAGGGGACAGAGCTTGTCGAAGGAGTTTGCAAGGGCTGAGAGGAGGGTGGAGGTTGCCATCTCTGTGGGGAGAGCAGAGAAGGTGTCATTCAAAGGTAGAGCGGATAGTATGTCAGAGGAGAGGGTGGAGGGGGATAGGGAGGGCAGGTTGCGTCTGAGTGAGACGGTTTGAGTTGGGGTGAAGACCTTTCGGTTAAGCATGAGAGTTAGTGAGAAGGATATGAAGGAATGGTCAGATACATGTAGGGGAGTTACCGTGGTGTTAATGATGGTGGAGTTACGTGAAAATATGATATCCAAGGAGTTGCCTGCTTTGTGGGTGGGAGGCATGGCAGTGGGAGTCAGGTCAAAGGATTGTAGGAGGGAGACCACTATGACCGACTGAGATGAGTCAGGCAGGTTGAAGTCGCCCAATAGAAGGAGAGGGGTACCATCTTCCGGTAAGGAGCTTAGAAACATGTCCAGCTCATCTGGGAAGTGATCGAGCGGACCTGGAGGGCGATAGAGTGTAACAATGGTGAGATTGAAAGGATTAGAGACAGATACTGCATGATATTCGAGAGAGGAGAGTGACAGTTCTGGGAGTGGTGTTAAGTTTGTAGCCCATGAAGGAGATGTCATGAGGCCAGTGCCTCCACCCAATCTGGAAGGTCGAGGTGTGTGAGTGAAGTTATAGTTTGTAGATAAGGCTGCAGGTGTTGATGAGCTATTGGGGGTTATCCAGGTCTCAGTTAGAGCCAGGAGCTGCAGATTTTGACTATGGGCGTAGGCAGTAATTAAGTCAGCTTTCTTGACTGCTGATTGACAATTCCATAAGCCTCCCCGTACTGTGACAGGTGTATTAGTGGCTGTAGGAGGGTAGAAGAGATTAGCCGGGTTGCTAGCAAACTGCCGTGGGTGGGTTGAATCTGTTCTGGAGGAGCAGATTGTGGATATAGGTATGGAACACATTGTGGTGTCAAGAGTGGCAGGGAGAAAGTAGAAGGGAGTAGGGAGGAAGCGAGGTAGTAGAGAAATAGCAGAGTGGGAGGGAAAGGAAAATGTTTCAGAGTGGAGTGAAAGATAGGATTATGGTGTATTTAGCACTAGGTGGATCCCTCTGCGTAGAACTCCAGGAAAACTCCTCTTTGTCCCTCTTCGTTTCTCGACGCTTCGCTGATGCTAAGCCAGCAAGCCTTTAAATCACTATCACTAATTACTGATGAGTGACACCTGCAGCAAAAGGCCCATGGACAATGGCCACGCCCCCAGTCTCTGTCAGCTGGGTGAAACTACTTAAAGATTTACACAAAACAGTTCTTAATCACACACTTCACAATGATGTACACAAGTATTATTCAGTTAAATGATCCTACCCTCTCTGCTGTTTGTCATCAGAATGATTTAAACACAGAAAAAGCTGGTATTTAACAGAAAAACCTGTCTCAAGTGTCCACTTAACTACACAAAAGCCACATGCACAGTACGGCTCAATACACACAATTGTTAAGAGATGCAGAGCAGAGAAAGACTTTCGTCTTATTTACATCAGGGTCCCCCATTTTCAATTCATAATGAATTGTAAGTAAGGGTGAAACTAGCACCGTGCAATCCATTCTTTGTGGATCTAGCCCATAGTAGATATAGTCTTATGAAAATGCTATTGTATCTGTGTCAATATTGTATGTGTACGATCGGTGCTGCACAGTCACAAACGGAATTGAATGACTCCCAATGAGCTAATTGCACTGTTTATGTCCTTAATGTACTTTGTATTTATGTGGACATAAATAAAGCATTTAAAATGTGTGTGTGTGTGTGTGTGTGTGCTCAGGTGATATCATCTCACTTGACTGACTGTGTGCCCATAGGGAGGTGTAGTCTGACGTCACTTTGGACCGCCCGCGAGGTCCACCCGTATAGGGATTTATCATTGGGAAAATGGATTATCGGCTATTGTAACAATTCTGCCTCATGATCATTGAAAAGCTTTCCATTTTTGCACAACAATTCTTCTATCACTAAAATTATTGTTTAAGCATTTTTGGTTGAATTTTTTTTAGCTATATATTGTGGATGAATACGCACAGAAAGGTACACCATGCAAATGTTCATGCTTTATTTGTTTTAAACTAGACGATTTAGAAATGGGCAATGGGGAAATACGTTGCAATTTTTGCGAGGTGGACAGGCAGCAAACAGCAATGATGTAACCACTACACCTCCCTATGAAGGGCTGTTGACAGAACCCCCCTCTCCCCGTCCTAACTCTCACCCTGCATCTCTTCCTCTCTCGCTCTGCCGTGGCTTAACGGGATGGTTGTGCTTTTTGGAACCCTAGCCTTATTTCTTACTTACCAAAGATGCTGTTCCTATATACCCAAGTTGCTATTGCATGCACTTATTTGTGTTTCGATAAGAGTACAGTATATGTGCATGCTTAGCAACAGTTTCGCCTGTTTTATTGCAACACTACTATCACCGACATCTAAGAAGGGAGATCCCCCCTTGAACGGCCCTTCTAAGGTTTCTCTCCTCCACATTGCCTGTGGTGCATTTTTTTCCTATTGCTTTTCCTATTCCTTCATTTATTCATTTATTTAAAAATCTTTGGACTTCATGGTGTTTTTATTTTGTTTTTTATTTATTGTGATGTTTCTTGTTGACTTGTTTAAAGAAGACGTGTCCGGCCCATGGGGACTAAATACATTTGATTTGATTTGATTTGATGCTGTCAAATGTGGAAGAGTCTTTTCTCAGCACAACCCTCATTTCTCATATTAGCTCCGGATAATTAGCTTACAAACCAATGCGACGTCGCTGCTGCCTTTTTTACGAGATGACTGAAATCGACTTTGTGTGTGAACTATGTGGAGTGAATTTCAGTGATCCTCAGTCAGCTTGTACTACAGGCAGGAGTGTGAGCCCATTGACTTTGCATTGGCTTGTGGCTAACTATCCAGAGCTGGTATATGAGGAACAGTGTGGATGGTGCTGAGGAAGTAGCTACTCTACCAATCATCAAAAAATCACAACCTTCCCTTTAACATTTCCTAAAGGATACGATCCTATTTGACTTTCCATCTGTTAGTTTAGATCTCTCTCTCTCTCTCTCTCTCTCTCTCTCTCTCTCTCTCTCTCTCTCTCTCTCTCTCTCTCTCTCTCTCTCTCTCTCTCTCTCTCTCTCCCCTCTCTCTCTCTCATGTCCCTTTTCATCTTGCAGACGAACACCGGCGCTGCCAAGAACGGCTCTGTGTCGTCCCCGCTCAGAATCTCCATATGAAAATGAGAGCCAATGTTGTTCATAGATCTGCAATTAAGCAAACAGCTGAACCTTACAAACACGTCGGGCTCCATTACTTTACCAGTAATGGAGTTTCTTGTGCACTGATTTAAGTAGCTAACCCCATTATCTTTCTTTCTCCCGCCCTAACACAATTGGTTGAAGATAATGTCCTGAACCAGACTCAAGGTCTTTGATTATCGGAGCAGCGCAAGTGTTTTCAGGATAAAAAGAAGCTCCGAACTCTTCCCTGAAATAATAATATGTTCGAAAGCAACAGTCAACAGTGTTTACTAGGATTTGTTTCAGCAGGGGGGAGGGGGTTGTTGTACTTGGGTGGCGCGCGTGTGTGCCGCTGGCGTTTGGAGTGAATATCAATACATAATTAAAAAATATGAAATAAAATTACACTTACTGAAAAACAACATATTCATACAATATTACATTTAGATACACTGAGTTGCGTGATAGGCAACAGTGGCTCGGGAGGTAGAGCAGTCGTCTGGTAATCCGGGGGTTTTCTCTGTTCTCCTGCTCCTCTCTGCTCCTCTCTGTTCTCCTGCTCCTCTCTGCTCCTCTCTGTTCTCCTGCTCCTCTCTGCTCCTCTCTGCTCCTCTCTGCTCCTCTCTGCTCCTCTCTGCTCCTCTCTGCTCCTCTCTGTTCTCCTGCTCCTCTCTGCTCCTCTCTGCTCCTCTCTGCTCCTCTCTGTTCTCCTGCTCCTCTCTGTTCTCCTGCTCCTCTCTGTTCTCCTGCTCCTCTCTGTTCTCCTGCTCCTATCTGCTCCTCTCTGTTCTCCTGCTCCTCTCTGCTCCTCTCTGTTCTCCTGCTCCTCTCTGCTCCTCTCTGTTCTCCTGCTCCTCTCTGCTCCTCTCTGTTCTCCTGCTCCTCTCTGTTCTTCTGCTCCTCTCTGCTCCTCTCTGCTCCTCTCTGCTCCTCTCTGTTCTCCTGCTCCTCTCTGTTCTCCTGCTCCTCTCTGCTCCTCTCTGTTCCTCTCTGTTCTTCTGCTCCTCTCTGTTCTTCTGCTCCTCTCTGTTCTCCTGCTCCTCTCTGTTCCTCTCTGTTCTTCTGCTCCTCTCTGTTCTTCTGCTCCTCTCTGTTCTCCTGCTCCTCTCTGCTCCTCTCTGCTCCTCTCTGTTCTCCTGCTCCTCTCTGCTCCTCTCTGTTCTCCTGCTCCTCTCTGCTCCTCTCTGTTCTCCTGCTGCTCTCTGTTCTCCTGCTCCTCTCTGTTCCTCTCTGTTCTCCTGCTCCTCTCTGCTCCTCTCTGTTCTCCTGCTCCTCTCTGTTCTCCTGCTCCTCTCTGTTCTCCTGCTCCTCTCTGCTCCTCTCTGTTCTCCTGCTCCCCTCTGTTCTCCTGCTCCTCTCTGTTCTCCTGCTCCTCTCTGTTCCTCTCTGTTCTCCTGCTCCTCTCTGCTCCTCTCTGTTCTCCTGCTCCTCTCTGTTCTCCTGCTCCTCTCTGTTCTCCTGCTCCTCTCTGCTCCTCTCTGTTCTCCTGCTCCTCTCTGCTCCTCTCTGTTCTCCTGCTCCCCTCTGTTCTCCTGCTCCTCTCTGTTCTCCTGCTCCTCTCTGTTCCTCTCTGTTCTCCTGCTCCTCTCTGCTCCTCTCTGTTCTCCTGCTCCTCTCTGTTCTCCTGCTCCTCTCTGTTCTCCTGCTCCTCTCTGTTCTTCTGCTCCTCTCTGTTCTCCTGCTCCCCTCTGTTCTCCTGCTCCTCTCTGCTCCTCTCTGCTCCTCTCTGCTCCTCTCTGCTCCTCTCTGCTCCTCTCTGTTCTCCTGCTCCTCTCTGTTCTCCTGCTCCTCTCTGTTCTCCTGCTCCCCTCTGTTCTCCTGCTCCTCTCTGCTCCTCTCTGTTCTCCTGCTCCTCTCTGTTCTCCTGCTCCTCTCTGTTCTCCTGCTCCTCTCTGTTCTCCTGCTCCTCTCTGCTCCTCTCTGTTCTCCTGCTCCTCTCTGTTCTCCTGCTCCTCTCTGTTCTCCTGCTCCCCTCTGTTCTCCTGCTCCTCTCTGCTCCTCTCTGTTCTTCTGCTCCTCTCTGCTCCTCTCTGTTCTCCTGCTCCTCTCTGCTCCTCTCTGTTCTCCTGCTCCTCTCTGCTCCTCTCTGCTCCTCTCTGCTCCTCTCTGTTCTCCTGCTCCTCTCTGTTCTCCTGCTCCTCTCTGCTCCTCTCTGTTCTCTTGCTCCTCTCTGTTCTCCTGCTCCTCTCTGTTATCCTGCTCCTCTCTGTTCTCCTGCTCCTCTCTGTTCTCCTGTTCCTCTCTGTTCTCCTGCTCCTCTCTGTTCTCCTGCTCCTCTCTGTTCTCCTGCTCCTCTCTGCTCCTCTCTGTTCTCCTGCTCCTCTCTGCTCCTCTCTGCTCCTCTCTGTTCTCCTGCTCCTCTCTGTTCTCCTGCTCCTCTCTGCTCCTCTCTGCTCCTCTCTGCTCCTCTCTGTTCTCCTGCTCCTCTCTGCTCCTCTCTGTTCTCCTGCTCCTCTCTGTTCTCCTGCTCCTCTCTGTTCTCCTGCTCCTCTCTGTTCTCCTGCTCCTATCTGCTCCTCTCTGTTCTCCTGCTCCTCTCTGCTCCTCTCTGTTCTCCTGCTCCTCTCTGTTCTCCTGCTCCTCTCTGTTCTTCTGCTCCTCTCTGTTCTCCTGCTCCTCTCTGCTCCTCTCTGTTCTCCTGATCCTCTCTGTTCTTCTGCTCCTCTCTGTTCTCCTGTTCCTCTCTGCTCCTCTCTGTTCTCCTGATCCTCTCTGTTCTCCTGATCCTCTCTGTTCTCCTGCTCCTCTCTGCTCCTCTCTGTTCTCCTGATCCTCTCTGTTCTCCTGCTCCTCTCTGTTCTCCTGCTCCTCTCTGTTCTCCTGATCCTCTCTGTTCTCCTGTATTGTACCCATTCTGCAATCTGTTAAATAAAGTTTTCATTCATTAATTCACTCCTCCTCCTCTCCAGCTCCACAACCAGTTCCCTGGTCTTCGCCACAGGTGCAGGTGGTTTTTATCGCACCATGTGACGAAGTCCACTACCAGTTCCTGGTATTCCTCATCACCGTCCTTTATACATCCCACTATCGCAGAGTCATCAGAAAACTTCTGAAGGTGGCAAGACTTTGACCGATAGTGGAAGTCGTTGGTGTGTAGACGGTGAAGAGGAAGGGAGAGAGGACTGTCCCCTGCGGGGCCCCGGTGTTGCTGACCAGTCTGTCTGACACACAGCTCCGTAGGCGCACATACTGTGGTCTGCCCGTCAGATAGTCAACAACCCAGGACACCAGGGGGGCCTCTACCTGCATCACCTCCAACTTCTCACCCAGCAGCCCAGGCCTTATGGTATCAAAAGCACTGGAGAAGTAAAAAAAACATGACTCTCACAGTGCTCCCCGGCTTGTCTAGGTGAGTGTAGGCTCGGTTCAGCAGGTAGATGACAGCATCCTCTACCCCCAGTCGGGGCTGGTAGTCGAACTGGAGTGGGTCTAGGTGGGGTTTGATCATTGGGCGGAATTGCTCCAGGACTAACCTCTCCATGGTCTTCATTATATGAGAGGTTAGAGCCACCGGCCTGTAGTCCTTGGACGTGCTGGGACGTGGGCACTTAGGGACAGGGACCACACAGATAGATAGATAGATAGATAGATAGATAGATAGATAGATAGATAGATAGATAGATAGATAGATAGATAGATAGATAGATAGATAGATAGATAGATAGATAGATAGATAGATAGATAGATAGATAGATAGATAGATAGATAGATAGATAGATAGATAGATAGATGTTATTATACTATATATATAATTATATTATGTTTACTCACTCACTGTCTCGTAGGGATAGTTATGTCTTGTGTGGTATTAATCTGCACAGAATTGATGATTGGAGATAAAGAACTGTGGTAGGACATGATGTTATGCCCTAATAATAATTTAACTACATGGTAATCAAACAAATCAAATCAGACATGTGCCCACTCAGACTGAGAGTGAACTCCCATTGAGGTGAGAGCTCACCTCTGGTCCAAACGGACCAATGATAGTGCAGGCAAAACCTTGAACCCTGCCTGCAGTTCTGTGTACTATGAAGCCAGAAGGGAATCTCTTCCTCCCTCTCGTCCTCACAGACTACTTTGAGGAAGAAACTCCAGGGGCCCTGCCCCCTGACGCCCCTGTGTACCCAAAGGCTCGAGACATTGCATAGGCCTGTAACCTACAACCAGGCCTGAACTCAAGATTAATTGAATGTAGCTTTTTGGAACCAGAGCAAACGGACCGAAACCAATGGAGTGAGTAAGAATGACTTGTACCATACTGTACATTCTTCATGTTTGGTACCAACCAAATTAGGAGACAAAATGTTTTCTAAACGTTGATTTGAGGTACAGTGTAACCTTGGAACTGAACTACCTAGCGACCTCTTTCCCCTCCACCCTCCTTACAAAAGATGTTATGTTACGATATGTTGTCAGCAAATAATCACATATGTCTCTATTTGTTCATTTGCGTGCTTGTTTGTCTGTATTAGTCAGTTTGACATGTGCAATAATGTGACCATGATAGTAATGCACAGAGGTGAAATTTCCCAAGTCCCAAGTCAAGACAGGCAAGTCCCAAACATGTCACAAGTCTGAAACTTTGGGTTTTCAAGTCCTAAACATGTCCTAATGTGTTCTTTACAAACATAATGCCATTTAAAACTTAAAGCCAACAGAGTAATAGTTAATATACCGGTATATACAATTTAAATGATTCTGCACTGACACACAACTTCCCTTCTCTGCTCGCGCAATTTGATTGCCGGCTGACGTATTGGTCCAAAGTGGGAATATAATCGGGAAGATTAAGTTGATTCGCTTTACACTTTTTATGCCATAATTATTTAACATTTTGGGCTTGGGGAGAGTAGTGAAGTCACAAGTCATTGGTGTTAAAACATGTGATTGGCCAAAAACAATAGCTCCCTGCATCAATAACCAATCAGATGTTTTTGGCTTGCCAAGTGGTGAAAACACCATTGCGTTCCTCTTCAAAAGGTAACGCAGTGTGCCAAATCACCTGCTGACCAGAGGCTGCAAAATATTTCTTCTTATTTAAAAATAGAAAATTCAGCTTAAAGCTGCTGGTGCCACTGGGAGCCTGTGGAAAACCTTTGTTGCCCATATGCAAGGGCTTGAGAAGTGTTACAGAGCTTGATCTATTTCTGCCGGGCAGATAAACCCACTCTTGCTAATTTCTCATAAGTTGCCCACGGCAGCTTTAAATTCACAGTCGAGTTGCACGTCTTTTATGATTTTGTCGGGTCGAGTCTGAAGTCATCAAATTCATCACTCAAGTCTGACTCGAGTCCACACCTCTTGTAATGCATATCCTAAAACATGCAAACATAGTCGTAGCTATGAACTTTTTTTTTTTTTTTTTTTATAATCTTTTTTAACTTGACAACATAAACATTCTAAATGGGCTATAAGTATAGCTGACAGGAAATAAACCTGGGCCCAACCTGTTCCCCCAGCAACGGAATTCTACTGAGAAGGTCTATACAAACATGAGTACATGAGCGAGGACTAGAAGGCCAGATGCATGGGCGTTATAACCTGACCTTGGGTGCCTTTGGTTGACTGGCAATAAGACGGGGGTGGTCCTGTTGTTGAAACCATCAGATAGTTGAACTGTAATATTTACAGATCTGAGGTCAGTGTGACCTGCCCCATCTGCGAGGTGTATGAAGGTTCTGCAATAACACCGGCCCTCGGGATAATTCTTCCTCTACTGAGAGAATCAAAGGATTCAAAATCCTAACTGCACCAGAGGAGTCACTGCCTGAAGATGGAGCCAATCCAGGTTGGTCACGCATTTCTGACCCTCTCTCTCTCTCTCTCTCTCTCTCTCTCTCTCTCTCTCTCTCTCTCTCTCTCTCTCTCTCTCTCTCTCTCTCTCTCTCTCTCTCTCTCTCTCTCTCTCTCTCTCTCTCTCTCTCTCTCTCTCTCTCTCTCTCTCTCTCTCTCTCTCTCTCTCTCTCACACGCACACACACACATGCACACACATACACACATTTCCCTTTTATGAATATGACCATACAAGACGCGGCTTGGACCATATTGTAAAACAAATTACAACGAATGATTGATGGCTGAGGTGGGGGGAACAAAGAAAAGGTAATATGAAACTGTGCGATTGGATTATGGAGCATGATGAGGAATTAGCAGCCAGACTACCATGATGTTATGTGTTTCAATTTCTAATACGGAGAAATGAGAACAGATCCGTTAGAGCCTCACAGGACACTGAGCTGGGGTGGGACTGCCTTTATGCCATCTCACATTACCCCTCTCACACTGCTCCTTAATGAGACTTAATTAAAAAGTCAATGGCATATTTAATAGCCGGAGCGGTAGATGTTTTTCTGTGTTTTTAAGACACTGGTGCACTATCATCCAGATGCAGTCTTGCTTGAGGATGGGAAGAAGGGAGGCAGGTGTGTGTGTTAGGTTAACTCACCCCATTGGTGTCATTAACTCACCCCCCCCACTCGTCTGACTACCCTGCAACTCGCCTACTCCCCGGACCGTCTGAGAACCCGGCCCCGGCTACGACCCTCTGCTCGTCTGTCTCCCCTGCTACTTGCTCACTCTATTCTATTTTTTCCAAATAAATATACCCGCCATTTGGGTTTTCTCTGATTCCACATCGTCTCTGCCTGTTTGTGTCTGCATCTGGGTTCTAACTTTAGTTAAACTGTTACAATTGGCACATTTTGAGATATTGGTTGATTGGAATAATATAAGATATTAAGACTTGATACATGATATAATTACTTGTATTACTGATAAGGACGACATTTTCATTTTCTGCAGTATATATCTAATGGACAGGTGTGATCTTTACAGATCCACCATAAGCACAGTAATGAATGGGTTAAATTAATTGTGCACGGTCTGCTAGGAGCATAGTCTTTTGGCTAGACCATGGGGCCACGACTGTCTGATCTATTGTTCCATGATATCCTTGTTTACCTCCTGGATCAAAATGGCTTCATGGTGTAACGTGTTTGAGCTGGAGCCAATTTTCAACAAAGCACATGGTGAAGAAACCTGACCGTGGACTCAAAGTTGGCTGCCGTTCTTTCATAGTTTCAGCGGCTGTTCTGACAGACAGACAGACAGACAGACAGACAGACAGACAGACAGACAGACAGACAGACAGACAGACAGACAGACAGACAGACAGACAGACAGACATTACTGCCCTGGTAGATTATTTAAATTGTTTCAAGGACACATTTTCTTAAAACTAGTTTTTATTCTCTCTCCTGATTGGATAAAATGAGAAGGATATACCAAAAAAAGTATTTTCCGTTTACTGCAGAGCGGAGGGACTGGGGGACCCATGTTTCTGCCCAAACACTCTATATCAGTGATGGCTGTCGGAGTGCAGAGCTATTATTTTAATATGTAGACCACTTATTTTAACAAACCAAAAAAAATACTTCTTACAGCACCTTTAATATGTCCCAGAGTGTGTGCTAGTCGATCTTAATTGTGCAGTGATCACAATGACCTATTCTTATTGGACCTTTAACTGTAGTGCAGGGACAGACTGGGACTAAAAGGTGGTCGTCGACTCACCACATCGGATGAGCCATCGGATACCCCACCACTCCCGCCCCGTCGACACACATACAAACACACCAGCCATTAATTCCACCACAAGTATAATGGATGGATACTCTAGGCCAGTGGTACCCAGACTTGGCCAACTCAGGAGCCACATTTACCAAAAACCTTTTTTGAAAGAACCACATAAGAAACATAACACCCTGTTCCTCAATCAAACCAACATCCGGCTACTAACAAGCTATGAAAAAGCATGATCACATACTGTGAACTGTACCAGTAGGCTATTGAAATGTGTTAGCATTACCATGGCAACCATAGCTATCAATATATTATGGCAAAATCACCACGTCCAAAATAGTTGTAGTAGGAATAGGAATAGAATAATGTAATAGGCATTGGTTGAAGTTTTATATTCTCTCTCCCTCCCAGGTGGCAGAACAGGAGGGAGAGACAGCAAGAGAGGGGAGGTACAGGCACACACACACACACACACACACACACACACACACACACACACACACACACACACACACACACACACACACACACACACACACACACACACACACACACACACACACATTGAGTGTATAGCTTGGGACATTATGTTGTGGCCTATGTGCCCAGTATTATGTCTCATAAGTTGCAGCAGGCATGTCTGGCTTGATACCATTATTTACACAGATTTGTTGCAAAATAATTTTTTTTTACCAAAAGTATCAAAACACCACATTACGGCCAAGACTTTGAAGAACACTTGGGTTTGATTGATTGATTGATTGATTGATTGATTGAAAACGTTATTAACAGATTGCAGAATGGGTACAATACAGTACAGCTCAATACACACAATTGTTAAGGGGATGCAGACCAGAGAAAGACTTTCGTCTTGTTTACATCAGGGTCCCCCATTTTCAATTCATCAGGACATATATGACATACATGACATACAGATAGACAGTACTGCTACATCTATACATTTATGACATACCAGATTTGCAAATACAGTACTGTTTGTGATACAAAAAGAGTCAAGAAAAGGGAGTATATACATTTGACGTATAAACTGTACATTGGAGGAGGTTGGGTGGGGTTGTGTGGGGGGGGTTGGGTACATTGGGATATTGACAACCATACTAGGTAATTTACATTGGAGGTGGTTGGGGGGGGGGGGGGGGGAGACACTGTACCAACAAGCAAAATTGTACATTGGAATATTGACAAAACCATACTAGGTAAATTACTGTACATTGGAGGGGGTTGGGTTAGGACATTTACAGGGGCCAGTTTCGAATTGCAGTCTCCCGTAGGTGTCCCTTGAGAGTGGTTTTGAAAGTGGGTAGTGATTCACATTCCTTTACAGCTTTGGGTAGGGCGTTCCACATTGATGTGGCATAATTGCGAAACGTGTTTAGTCCCTTGTTTGAGCCGATTCTGGGTTTAACATGATTTGTGAAGCTCCCTCTGGTGTTGTGATCGTGGTATTCACTGACCTTTGGGAAGTATTTTGACATGTACATGGGTACCTTGGTCGTGTAGTGTATCTTGTAGACCAGGCCCATTGCAAGTTGCTGTACTCTGTCGTCTACTCTAAGCCATCCTAGGTTGTCAAAGTGGGCAGAGGTGAGGTGGGTTCTAGGAGTAAGGTCAAGCAGTAGTCTGACCAGTTTGTTTTGAGATGTTTGTAATTTTGTTTTTAGCGCCTTTGAGGTGCTTTGGTACCATGAGGTGCAAGCATAGTCGTAGTACCCTTGAATGAGTGCTCCTGCCAGAGTCTTCAGGGTATTCTTATTTACCAGAGAGGAGATCCGGTACAAGAATCGAGTTTGTTGGTTGACTTTTTTTTATTACATTGGATGCCATTTTGTCACAGGAGAGATTAGCCTCTAGGATGGAACCCAGGTAGGTAATTTCATCTTTCCTTGTGACAATATTGTCACCCACTGTAACTGAGAAGCCGTCGGTCTTGCTGAGTTTGTTATTTGAACCGAAGAGAATGGACTCTGTTTTGCCCATGTGTAATGATAGTTTGTTATCAGCGAGCCATATGCAGATTTTGCCTAGTTCCGAGCTGAGGGTTTTTTCAACCTGTAACTTGTTCTTGTCAGAGACCAGCAGGCTGAGTCGTCCGCAAACAGGAACAAGTTGCAGTCACAAGCTGACGACATGTCATTTGCATAAATTAGGAACAGTAGCGGTCCTAGTATGCTTCCTTGTGGAACACCACAGCTCACTGTGAGGGGGGGGGATAGGGTACCGTTTACCTCCACCATCTGTTCCCTCCCCTCAAGGTAGGATTGCATCCAGCTCACTGATAGACTATCAAAACCAATTGCTTTTAGCTTGTCAATCAGAATGGAGTGATTGACAGTGTCGAAGGCCTTTTGTAGGTCCAGCATGACCATGCCGCAGTATTTGCCCGCGTCCACCCCTTGTTTGATGTGGTCGTTCAAATAGAGAAGGCATGTGTCAGTGGAGTGGGATGTTCTGAAGCCAGATTGGAATTCGTAGATTAGATTTTTTTCCGCTAGGTACTTTTCGACCTGTTCGTAGACTATTTTTTCCATGACTTTCGAGATGGAGGTGAGAATAGAAACAGGGCGGTAGTTGCCTGGGTCTAATTTGCTGCCCTTTTTGTGCAGAGGGGTCACCCTCGCAATAAGTCCTTGGGGACGTGTCCCTGTTTTATGGAGAGGTTTATTATGTGTGTGATGACTGGGGTGATGGCGGCTGCTGAGTCTCTGAGGAATTTGGAGGGGATGTTGTCATGGCCAGTGGCCTTGTTAGGTTGGAGGGCACTCAGTTTTTTGAGTACCTCATCTGTTGTTACCATTTCCAGCTTGAAGTCATCCTTGCGGACCCCTAGGTTTTTGTAGTAAGCTACTATGTGTTCTACCCCATAAAGCCCTGAGTGGGAGGGTAGTTTGTTTACCAGTGTTGTGGCTATGTTTGTGAAGAAAATGTTTAAGTAATTGGCTACATCCAGCTTGTCTGTGATGAGCGTGTTGTCCGTTTTTATGTTTATGTTTGAGAATCTGGTTTTAAGTTTTTTACTGCATCCTAGTTGATTATTGAGTAATTTCCAAAGTTCACGTGGTTTGTTTTTGTTTTCCTCAGTTTTGTCATTGATGAAATTCTTTTTTGCAGTTTTGATCATGGAGTTTACGTCGTTTCTTAGTCTGTTTCTTTTTAGGAAAGGTTCATACTGTGATTTGGTATCAATACGTTTTGATATCTGGAGATTCCAGCAAGAATTGTTTTTTTTCCTCCACTGTGATTGGATGGTGAGCACTTTTCTCCTGAAACTGCACTTATTGTTAATGTAGCTACTGTAGGCAGGCCATACGTCCTCTGAATGGCCTTGGTATTTAGTCTCTGGTTGTAAAGTTCCATGAGGCTGTGAATATCCTAGAAGTCACAATTTGTAATTTTATACAGTGAGGTCAATAAGAATTTTTTTTGTCAATACATTGAAATGGTTACATTTACATTTAGTCATTTAGCTGACGCTTTTATCCAAAGCGACTTACAAGTTCTGTACGACAAGACAGCAAGAAGGGTACAACTCTATCAGCTGAGTAAAAATGTTCATCAAAGTGTTGCATGTTACAGTGTAGGTTAGTTTATTAGGACAAGTGCATGACAGTAAGGTTAGTCAGGGTTAGATTTTTATTTATTTTTTATATCATTTCAGATAATGGTTGAAGAAGTGAGTCTTTAGTCGCTGGCGAAAGATTGGACGGGATTCGGCTGTCCTAACTGGGATGGGTAGTTCATTCCACCATTGTGGGGCAAGGACTGAGAATAGGCGGTTACTTTGCAGATTCACATCGTCACAATACAACTGGGCTCATTGGATCCACAAGAGTTTCAGCTTCACCACCATACTCTATTTAGGCAGGTGCAACACTGTTTAGGGACCACAGTATGCTATGCAGAAATAGGCCTATATCATGTAAACATTTTTATAAAAAAGAAGGAAAAAAACAACATTAATACGGCATGAATAAACAAGCAAAACAAATCCCAAAACTGCATGGGGGCTAGCATAAATTGGGCCTGGCTGTAAAGGGGTAAAGGGGAAATGTAGCTTGCCTTTAAAGTTTAGAGCAATATCTACCCTCTTTGCCGGTGAGCATGACCTCTACGGATTCCTCAAGATCTCTATTTTCATATGATATCGCTTACCGCTACCTTCGTGCTAAAAGACAGGACACTCACCTGGACTTAAAGGAGCCGTTGATTTTGGGCAGAACTTAGAAATATTTTCAAATCCTTTTTTTTTATCTACTTTTTCTCCCATTTTCTATTTTTCTCCCATCCCAATTTCGTATTGTCTAATTCTACCCTCCCCTGTCTCGAACGCTGTTAGGCCATGCCTCCCACTGGCCGGCTGCAATGTGGACGAAGCCTTGCATCACGTGTGCCCTCAGGTACACGAGGAGGCAGCCGTCGCATCTTTTCACCTGCACAGCACGATCTCTCAGCGGCGAGGGTCTGCGTGGGAGGGACACGCCGCCGCCGTTGCTTCCTGATTCTGCTGCGCAGGCGCACCAACCGACCTGTAGGAGTCGCTGTCCACAACGTCCGATCCCCACCCACCAGCTTCCCACCCCTAACACTGCCAATTGTGTTAGTATGAACGACCAGCCAAGCTGGTAGCAATGCAGAGAGCTGGGCTCGAACCCAGCATCTCCTGCATTAGTGGCGAGCACCTTGCCCACTGTGCCACTTAGCCGCCCCTATTTTCAAATCCTTGAACCACACAAGCGTGCATGTAACTAGAGGGTTTGATAGACAGCTTGCTCATTCCAATCGTTTGACTTGGTTGTTCGTTTGATTGGATGTCGTTACTTTAGCTCCTGTCCCTTACCGGAACAACAGATCTTTTTCATTTCGGTGTCAGACGTCTTATTTTCTTTTGAGTACTATCGATTACTTTTGAGATATAATAAGAAATTTATAATGTTGCCAAAAATCTGTGGCAGCCAGCCTATTGATCCTTTGATGACTCATTGTTTCATTATACTTATAAAGTGTGTAATATTGAGAGCCATTCTTTTTCTATAGAAATGATTATACCATAAATCCCCCCCACACCACCACTAAGATTCTGATTTCCATAAATCTATACTAATACCTCATCCCGCACACGGACGTGCACTGCCGTCAGCTCCCCAGAGGCCTCAGTCACTGCCAAAATATTCCAAATCTTTCTTTTGCTCAACTTGGTCGTTTTCACGAGTGACTGACCAAACGGCAAACAGCGCTCCTTCTCTTCCTTTTTTAAAAATGACCCTCATTCAGGATAGTAGTGGAGCCCGTCTTCCAATGGATGCCTCTAATTGGGGGTGGGAAAAAACTGCCTTTCTAAAGGTACTGGGGATTTCAAAAAAGTCCATTTGCCATGCAGTGTAATGAGTCATTAAACTTGTCATTAAATCCCTCTCTTTTAATATCGCTGGATGGATTTCAGGATCTACTTTGGAAAAGATGCTGTGGGTGTTCCTGTAAAATTCTAATTTAGCGGTTATGGCAGTCAGGGGGTTCAAGCTTAATTTACCTGCGTGCACGCAGTCTGCATTGACACACACACACACACACACACACACACACACACACACACACACACACACACACACACACACACACACACACACACACACACACACACACACACACACACACACACACACACACACACACACACACACACACACACAAATTCAAAGAAACAGACTAAGAAATGACGTAAACACCATGATCAAAACCACACAAAAAAATCTCATCAATGACAAAACTGAGGAAAACAAAAACAAACCATGTGAACTTTGGAAATTACTAGATTACTAGAGAGAAAGCGAACACAGCAGGCTTGGAGCAGTAAGTGTCTTCCGTAGAACAAGGGATGAGAGAAGGGTAGCGTGTCCTCGTATATCCGCAGTTCCGCGTTCCTGGTGTCGTCCGTGCGACTCTGTTCTGCCTACTGCCAAACACGAATCGTCCTTTCAACAGTGCCCCGTCCTTCCGGCGTGTACCTGTTCCGCAACAGTAAGTGACTTCCGGGGTAGGCCTGATTGGCCCCGACAGGCACGTGACGCGGCAAACTCAGGACGCGCAACGAGGCTGCTGAGAGCTGTCGCGCGGAAATAGGCTGTCTATTGCCATTCTCTAACACAAACTCTAACCTTAACCAGCTCCTTAACAGCGCCTAAACTTAACCGTTCTAACCTTAACCAACTCCAAAACAATGCCTAACCTTAACCTTAACCTTAACCATGCCTAACCTTAACCATAGAAAGAATATTGCCATTCTCTAAGACAAACTCTAACCTTAACCAGCTCCTTAACAGCGCCTAAACTTAACCGTTCTAACCTTAACCAACTCCGAAACAATGCCTAACCTTAACCTTAACCTTAACCATGCCTAACCTTAACCGGCGAAAGAATACACGTTAAAAAAAAAAATCACGTTAAAAAAAAAAGATTTGATGGGATTCGAACTCACCAACAACGGACCGCAGGATCGCAGGACCGCTGCTCTGCCAGGTGAGCTATAGCGCCGAATGAGAGTCATGGCGTATTTGGACGGTTACGTAATTCCGTAAGCTCTGCCGCTCGGCTCCGCGGAGCGTGCCGCGCGGCAGAGAAAGTTGCGCGTCACGTGCCTGTCGGGGCCAATCAGGCCTACCCCGGAAGTCACTTACTGTTGCGGAACAGTTACACGCGTCCTTCCGGGCACCGCCCCTCCACGCCAGCCAGCCAATCCATTTCCTGCTCCCTCCAGCGGCACACCCCGGCTGCGTAAGAAAGAGGGACCACATGTGTAGACTGTACGACTGCAAATAGGTTATCCCCCCCTGGTGGCCCGCACTCGCCTGCTGTCACTGGCCTCTGCACATATCACCATCCCCACAGGACGGCTCCCCACGCTCCCACCGGGACTCCATGGACCTCATCTAAGAGGGAAGAAGGGACAGCATGGCGCAGTACTGCGATAGGAGAGTCCAATACACAACACAGTCGGAATTACACTTGCCTGTTAAAACGGCCAGGTAAGCATCTAGGTCCTCATCAGGACCATCACTGGGCGTGTCCTCCTCTCAGGGTCCCGTAGGTACATCAACACACATACATACAGACACACACATACCCCCACCCGCGACACACTCAGTGGACATTTCTAGCTCAATGCGAGGTCTGCTGCTGCTGGCTAATAATACGGTCAATACGTGGGGAGATCTTTGACAAGGCAACACGCATGTCATCCTCAAGGCTCAACTTGGCCCTATATTTTGTTTTCAGAGCTGTCATGGATGAAAAGCCAGCTTCACACAGATATGTGGTGCTGAATGGTATCAACACCTTAACTGCTGCATCATGAGATACTTGGTACTCAGCACCACACTCTGAAATGAGCTCTCCAGGTGGTATCAGATGAGATTTCAATGAGTTCTTCCAAGAGTTTGGACTGAGATGTGTCAGGAAGCTTTGTCTCAATGTTGTCTGTAAAGTTTTTTTTTATCCAGAGTAACTTGGTGATCCTTTTCTGTGTTTTATTAAATAATGATTTTCAGATTTTGAGAAATGGTCAAACTTATCCAAATATGGTATTTTCATGGAAAACAGTGCAGCTGCAACAGATAGCACTTTAGTGATAATTTTCTGTAATCCAAAAAGAGTAAAAAAAAAGAAATCCCTGGCAGCTCTCGCGGCACCCCTGTTTAGAACCGCTGCACTACACTACTAAGATACCCATGTACATGTCGAAATACTTCCCAAAGGTCAGTGAATTCCATGACCACAACACCAGAGGGAGTTCCACAAATCATGTTCAACCCAGATTCGGCTGAAACAAGGGACTAAACACGTTTAGCAATTATGCCACAACAATGTGGAACACCCTACCCACAGACGTAAAATAATGTGAATCCCTACCCTCCTTCAAAACCGCTCTCAAAGAGCACCTATGGGTGGCTGCAATTATAAACTGGCCCCGGTAAATGTCCAAACCCCTATCCACCCACCCAACCCCCTCCAATGTACAGTTTCTTCCCCTTCGAATGTATATATTTTCTTTTATTTTTCTCTTAAACAGTACTGTATATTGTGTATATGTCTTGTATGTCATAAATGTGTTACACTCCCAGACCTGCCCAAGGTTGGGAGAGGTAACCCCACATTGACATTAGAAACAATATGAGTTACTGCCCCACACAGGGGGGCGTCTCTACAATTCGTAGCCGCATTTCTGCAGACCCCTCTCTGATTGGTTGAACTCCATTTTTGCAGACCCCTCCCATTTCTGCAGACCCCTCTCTGATTGGTTGAGCGAAGCCCCTCTCTGATTGGCCCCCCGCATGAGCCGAGACAAGCTCCTCTAGCCAGGAGTCGAAACTCCGTTAACTCCAGAGAGAGAGGCTGAACGCAATTTATACGCATGGAAGTATTGATTACGCCATAACGAATCATTAAAAAAATATACCGTTAACTGGAATATGTTGTGTGTGCCTTTACACATGTTGGATAGGATTATGTAATTGGTTTGTATAGCGTCGCGTATAACGTTATTTCGCGTGACTTCACGGTTTATTCACATTTCACAACACAGCCAGCGTTCAACTTGTTTACACTCCCGAGTCCCCACTTACTGTACAATGTAACATTTAGATTAACCCAGTTGTCTATCTGTATGTCATATGTTACGATGAATTGAAAATGGGGGACCCTGATGTAAACAAGACGAAAGTCTTTCTCTGGGGTCTGCATTCCCTTAACAATTGTATGTATTGAGCTGTACTGTGTACTGTACCCATTCTGCAATCTGTTAATAAAGTTTTCAATCAATTCAATCAATCAATAACTAGACAGTTACAATATAACATTTAGATTAATTAACCCAGTTAATGCCTCAAGTTAATTAAGTCAAGAGTTATTTGTCACAAGTTGTTTATTAGCCTAGACATTTTCAATTCATCATCTTGTTTACATCAGGGTCCCCCATGTTCAATTCATGATAACATATATGACATACAGGTAGACAGATGGACAGTACTGCTACATTTAGACATTTATGACATACCAGATTTTGAACTTGTAGCAGTACTGTCTATCTGTCTACCTGTATGTCATTAAATTGACTTGATTAATTGCTGGTGGTCAAGTCAAGTCAAGAGTTATTTGTCACAAGTTGTTTATTAGCCTAGACATTTTCAATTCATCATCTTGTTTACATCAGGGTCCCCCATGTTCAATTCATGATAACATATATGACATACAGGTAGACAGATGGACCTGTATGTCATTAAATTGACTTGATTAATTGCTGGTGGTCAAGTCAAGTCAAGAGTTATTTGTCACAAGTTGTTTATTAGCCTAGACATTTTCAATTCATCATCTTGTTTACATCAGGGTCCCCCATGTTCAATTCATGATAACATATATGACATACAGGTAGACAGATGGACAGTACTGCTACATTTAGACATTTATGACATACCAGATTTTGAACTTGTAGCAGTACTGTCTATCTGTCTACCTGTATGTCATATATGTTATCATGAATTGAACATGGGGGACCCTGATGTAAACAAGATGATGAATTGAAAATGTCTAGGCTAATAAACAACTTGTGACAAATAACTCTTGACTTGACCACCAGCCTCTCTCTCTTAAGGCATTAACTGGGTTAATTAATCTAAATGTTATATTGTAACTGTCTAGTTATTGATTGATTGAATTGATTGAAAACTTTATTAACAGATTGCAGAATGGGTACAGTACACAGTACAGCTCAATACATACAATTGTTAAGGGAATGTAGACCCCAGAGAAAGACTTTCGTCTTGTTTACATCAGGGTCCCCCATTTTCAATTCATCGTAACATATGACATACAGATAGACAACTGGGTTAATCTAAATGTTACATTGTACAGTAAGTGGGGAGTGTAAACAAGTTGAACGCTGGCTGTGTTGTGAAATGTGAATAAACCGTGAAGTCACGCGAAATAACGTTATACGCGACGCTATACAAACCAATTACATAATCCTATCCAACATGTGTAAAGGCACACACAACATATTCCAGTTAACGGTATATTTTTTTAATGATTAGTTATGGCGTAATCAATACTTCCATGCGTATAAATTGCGTTCAGCCTCTCTCTCTGGAGTTAACGGAGTTTCGACTCCTGGCTAGAGGAGCTTGTCTCGGCTCATGCGGGGGGCCAATCAGAGAGGGGCTTCGCTCAACCAATCAGAGAGGGGTCTGCAGAAATGGGAGGGGTCTGCAAAAATGGAGTTCAACCAATCAGAGAGGGGTCTGCAGAAATGCGGCTACGAATTGTAGAGACGCCACAGGGGGTTGATGGTGGGGTCATGGCTCCATCTGGTGCTCACCTGCAGTTAATGCAGTCAGTTAAGATGCTATCTGATTGCATTAGAAATATACTATTGTTACAAGTAGGTTATTTGTTACAAGTGTTGTCTGTTTAGGTTGTTCTTGTGTTTGGTATTCTTTCCTGTGTTTTGTATCGCCTAGTTCCTCTTCCTGTTGTTTTGATTATTGTTTTGTTCTTTGTGCCTGTCTCTCCCCAGCTGTGATTGTTAATTGGTTTCAGTATTTATTGCTTGTTGGTTGGTCGAGTTATTGTGGCGTCATTGTCTCCTTGTTGTCCCCGTGTCGTGCCTGTCTTCCCTGTCGTTTTCTTGTTTTCCTTCGTTGTTTTGTTAGTACTAGTGCCTTTCGTTTGTTTTGTATTTTGATTACTCAGTAACGCTCCCTTCATCAAGTATCACCCTTCGTCTCTGTCTCAGTTCTCTCTTCCTTGTCTGCAACTGTGTTCCCCTCACCTTCATCGCCACCCCCGTTCGTAACAAAATGTTCTTGATGAAACAGTACTGTATATCTGTATGTCGTAATTGTCATATATGTCTTGATTAACACATTAAGGACCGTCCACGAGTTAACTCGTGTTTCGATTCCACCCATTGTGGACCAGAGCCACGAGTTAACTCGTGGCGAGTTGTTATTGTTTTATTCCATATTAATAACCGTATTAACGTCCCCGATCGACTCTGGGGACCTACCCGCATATTTGATTTCCGCAACATGCAATACCGGCCAGATCCTCTTTGGGGGCGCCATCGCTCCACTACAGTATCATTGAGGCCGAATGGGACTTTTTTTTTCTTTTTACTGTCTATGAGCCTGGATCCCAGGCGAACATCCTCCATCTTTGATCACGTTTCGGAACGCAGATTTCAGCCTGGAATAATGGGATTTATGATCAGCCAATGGACATATCGATCTACCAGATGCCGATGAATAATGGGGAAATGCTGCCGGCGATCACATGGGCTGACGGTAGGACACACTTCCTCCAAATTACAGCCGGATTGGACATTGTTGTAAAACGCAAGCGATCGATCATTGAATGTGGCTACTTGAACGCACACTGTATTGCTAATCAATAATACTAATCGGCATCCCCCGCCGCCCCCATTTCATCCATAGATGCTCTGTAATAGTCTGGATGCTAAGCAGTTTGTTTTATTTCATTCGTATATATACAACAGAAATGGCGTTCGATATAACTGACTGACTAGCCTTTAGCCCTATAAATAGCTTCCCAGAAAAAAGACGAGACGAAAACTGCGATAAAGCTTATATTCACGACGCTATAAAATGACAACCAACCGATGGATTTTTATTTTCTTTAAGCCATTATGAAGGCATGGTTTATGCACTCAAGTGAGAATGAGAATGGACAGATAGCAATACTATAAAGTATATATATAGCTATCCAAAAGTACATCGGTTTGTTGACAAACCCTGGTAGTCTAGAACCATATTACACTGCAAACCGTGGTTGTCAATGTGTTAATTGAAAATGGGGGACCCTGATGTAAACAAGACAAAAGTATTTTTCTGGTCTGCATCCTCTTAACAATTGTTTGTATTGAGCCGTAATGTATTGTACCCATTCTGCAATCTGTTAATAAAGGTTTCAATCAATCAATCAATGAATCAATACTTTACAAATACCCCCATCACATAATACAAAAGAAACTCAACTGAAACTAGCAAACCCACTCTGGAAACTAACTGAAACTAAACTGAATTGAAAACAAATAAAATTCGAATTTAACAAAAAATCTAAACTATTTAAAAACAATAACCCTGGTACTGACAGTCCTACTGTGTGCTTGTGGGTAAGCTCTCAAGTGGATCCTCTTCCAACAGCAGAACACCAAGGGGCGAATTCACAACGGGGTTGCGCTGCTTTTTCTGATGCTATGCCTGTGCAATTAACCCCAAAACAAACATTGCTATTCACAAAGTACTTGCAAAGGGTGAAATACTGTGCTAACTGCATTGCCATCATCATTGCGTCTCTGTGCGTCCATGCTATTTGCGGGTATTTAAATGAGGTAATATGAATATTATATGAATATGAATATGGGTGGAAAATGTGCCCCTTTCTATGCAAATGAGCCTCATTGCAAATACACTCCAATTCACAAAGATCGGCCCTAATTGCCACACGCAGTTAAAGTGAAGTTATTTATGTCTTCAGAGAGTTGTTGGTAACTAAGCGCATTTATAAGGGTATCATGGCCAGCGTCTCCGGTGATCATGGCAGCAGTGATTGTAGCCAGGCGAAGGCATCGTTAAGAGAATATAATCTGCACACTCATATGCTCCAGAATAAACTGGATTTATAACGTTTCGTCCATGAGGAGTAGATGCTGGAAACACGGTCAATGAAACGTTTATTCTGGAGTATGAGTATGCAGGTTCTATTCTCTTAACTAAACATTAAATAGTTTAGTTTTTTTTTTTTTTTTTTTTTCTCCCATCCCACTGTTAGTCGGAATGCAAATTCCCAACCCCCTTCCTGGTTGTTGCGCACTTTCCCCTACTGTTGGTCCGAGAGGCCGGAGACTGTCACATGCTTTCCTCCAACGCATGTGCAGCCAGCCTGGCCGCGCAGATTCTCACTGGGAGAGTGTAACGTGTGGGAGGCCGCACTACCTCTCTCCAGATCCTTCCCTCGCTGAGCAGGCGCCCCGACCGAACTGTAGGGGTCGCTGTCCACAACGCCCAGGACCCACCCACCAGCTTTCCCCACCCCATAATACTGCCAATTGTATTAGTGTGAACGGCCAGCCAAGCTGGTGACAACGCCGGGAGCTGGATTAAATAGTTTAGTTAAGAGTTTAGTTAAATAATTTCTCACTCTAAAAATATTCCTAAATCTGAAAGTATTTTTACTGGCACAGTGCCTAACTTCGGCCTAAAGATTCAGCACCATGGACAGGTCTGCTCAAACTCATTTATTTTTGGATAACAAACAAATGCAATCACAAAAGACAGTGACACAAACAAAGGATGCATTGTGTCATGAAAATACAAATGAAGAAAGCTCTATACATTACGAAATAAACAAAATTAAAATGGTGAAACATGTAGTTATGTCTATCTGTTATAGAAACTAAGAGCTATTGATTACCTCTCCCTTACGGGTTTACAGGTTTATTTCCCCCCCTTCCTCTCCCTTAATTGTCAGGACTTCCAATTCAAAGCTTTCGCTTTCTGTCTGCCATTGTCCTAGGACATGCATACGGTTGCATGGGCAGTATTTATACTATTCTACCATATCAGGAGCCAACTGCGCTGCCAGATATCAGGAGCAGATTGCACTCAGCTGCAACACCGTATGGGCGTGTTTGTGCTATTATATCATTTGCGCAATATCTTTAGTGAATACGTCCTTAAAAGACGGAGCCCATAGTGGACGCAAATCACACGCAGTTAAGGGTGCTATTACTGGCCGCAATCCATTCTTTGTGAATTCGCCCCAAAATGATCACATTACTGAGCAGAATAGTACGACATTCAGCGACCAAAAGGCCCGTTTTTGATGTTCCCGGACTGGCCACGCCTCCGCCATCTGACTTGTTCTTCTTGGTATTTCTGTTTGCAGTTTATTTTTTATTTATTTGTGTAATTATTTTTTTACTCAGTGGTCTGATTTGGCCTGCAGCGTGCGGCAGGCGAGTCCCAGTGTCGATGTCGGCCTAAACAGTCGGTCTGAAGAGATTATGTGAGTGCAGTATGAGAGATTCCTTCAGGGCTTGAGGCCTGCACAACCTATGATGACATGAGAGAGAGAGAGAGGGAGGGGGAGAGAGAGAGAGAGAGATGGGGGGGAGAGAGAGAGAGAGAGGAATAGAGAGGGAGAGATAGAGAGAGATGGGGGAGAGAGACACAGAGAGCGAGAGAGACAGAGAGAGGGAGAGGGAGGGAGAGAGAGAGACAGAGAGAGGGAGGGAGAGAGAGAGATAGCGAGAGAGACAGAGAGAGGGAGAGAGAGAGACAGAGAGAGACAGAAAGAGAGCGAGGGAGAGAGAGAGGGGGAGAGAGAGAGAGGGGGAGAGAGAGAGAGAAAGACAGAGAGAGAGGGAGAGAAAGAGGGGGATAAAGAGAAAGAGAGGGAGAGAGAGAAAGAGAAAGACAAAGGGAGACAAAGGGACAAATAATTGAAATAGAAAAAAGAGAGGAGACTGAGAGATGAAAGATAGGTACAGATACAGCTCAGTATATGGTAGAGGGAAATAATCCATCTCAGTCAACTTGCAGGTTTTCTCTTGTTTGTTCATCCACATACACAATTATGATTACCAAGTACACAACATGTGACTTGTACACCTTGACATGTATCGTAAAACACTGTCCTGTTATATGTATGTTTCCTCTGTCATTATCCTGTAACGCTGCTATGACAAGACCCATGTTTCCTCTTTGAAATAATCAAATCTCATTGTGCCTCGTGTAAACATCACAATCACCAATTAAGCAGCAGGAACTGGTCTTAAGGGTCCATAACAATTAATTATTCATATTCATATTATCTCGCATTGTCTTTTTAAGTGTCGCCAAGCAATTAAATTATTTTCCTTTTCTTTCTTGCCATTGCCATGTTTATTCTAGAAGCATGTCCTTCAATCGTCTTCTCGGAATGGTGGAGCTAAGCCGAAGAAAGGCAAATCGGTCGTTTATCGCTGCCTAGCAGACAAATCCACTCTAAATGGACGGTGATATTCGCTCATTGGCCTAATAATCCATTTGAGAGAGTATTCAAGGACGCAGACACATTGTTGAGTTCCCCCCCCCCCTTCTTCCCAGACTCCTTTGAAGCGGTTCCTCTGTGTATATCACTGCTGTGACATCCAGCATCTCCTCTATAACCCTGTTTCCGCCTCTCCCTGGTCTCTCTCTCTCCCTCCTCCTGTGTTTTTCCCTGCTGACCCAGCGGATGTCCTCAGCTGTTTCCCACATGCGGTCCAATCTCCCCGTGTCTCGCCAGCTGGTCATCCTCTGCTCATCACCCCCTTGTGTATTTACGTTGTCGCCCCAGTTAGTTTGATCGTCTCCCTGCTATACGCTTGTTCCTGACCTGCCCGTTGACATTATCTCAGACCCCCTCTTTTCTTGATCATGCGATCACAGCTGTTGCTTCCCTCGGACAAAGTGTTTAGTACTCAGCTAGGCCTTTATAGTTATTTTTCCTGCGTTCTTTGTCATCAGTAAATATTTTTTTTTACGGTTTTAACACCTTCAACTTGCCTCTGCCTCCGTATCTGCACTTGGGTCCATGCTGTCGCGGATGTTACAGGATACCCTCTTCAACCTGAAGGAGACTTCTACAGACAAAACAAAAATGGAAATGTGTTGATAATATACATAAACACGTTAACCCTTTCACTACCACACTACAGAAAATTAACCCTTTCACTACCACACTACAGAAGGTTAACCTTTCACTACCACGCTACAAAGGGTTAACATTTCACTACCACACTACAAAGGGTTAACACTTTCACTACCACACTACAAAGGGTTAACACTTTCACTACCACACTACAAAGGGTTAACATTTCACTACCACACTACAAAGGGTTAGCATTAGCACTTTCACTACCACCTTCCACTACCCCACTACAAAAGGTTAACACTTTCACTACCACACTACAGAAGGTTAACCGGACTTCCGGTTTAGCACAATATGTAGTGCACGCATTTGGCAATTGCTCCGCTCCCACCAACGTTAATTTCGTTTAAAAACTTTATTTGGACAATACCAAAAGAGAATAGACCACATCGTATGTATTGATAAGACCTTCTACTAACTATATCAAAAGACAACATGGGTAAGGATAGAAAGCCGGTAAAGAAACAAGAGACGGTAACTTCAGCGGCGCAGAACGAAACAAAAAAAAGAAGACGCGTTCTAACCGACTCGGGTACTGAGCAGCTGGCGACAAGCCCCGAAGAGGAGAATGAAGAGGAAAATATACCGGGACCATCGACCATGGTCCCCGACGAAGAGTCAATAGATGTCAACATAACAGGAGAGACAGGAACAAGCTCCGTGAAAGATAGAGCAGCTGATCTGGATAAGATAATAATAGCAAACAAGTCCAGCGTCACCGTCACTGTTCCTAAATCACCAACTGAAACAAGCAGTACTACCACTCCACCCGATTTCAACACACTGACTAACCTGATGAAAGAACAGACTAACCTGATGAAAGAACAGATTACAAACATCGAGGAGCTCAAAGCACACGTCGATGCTAAATTCGATCGCGTAGATGATAAATTAGAAGAAGTCAAGAAAGCGATCGATGCACAGTCCGAGCGAATCACGTCAGTGGAGAATACGGTGACAGATATTACACGGGCAGTCAAAGCGAACGAAGGTGGCATGACAGAGATGGCAAAAGAGATAGAGAGTGTGAAAGAAGCATGCCGGAGGGAAATACAAGAGGTTAAAAACAAAGCGACGGAGAGGCTACTAGATTCCCAATGCTACCACAGGCGAAATAACATCCGCATTGTAGGGCTTGATGAAGCAGTAAATTGCGAAGACGCCAACTTTCCAACAGTGCTATCAGCGATTTTGGGTAACAACCCTCCAAACACAGTGCCGGAAGTGGACCAAGTTTACAGAATCGGTCCTCGGGGGCAAAGAAACATCGGGCCAAGAGTCATCATTGTTACTCTGCGGAAGACTTCAATAAGGGATGACATCATCAAATTTGCTCGCATCCAACGTGGGAATCTGAAATATGGTGATAAATCAATATTTATCTACGAAGATCTGAGCAAAGACGCCATCGCTCGACGTCTACCATACAAGGAGGTGATGCAAAAGTTGTTCAAATCTGGTCACAAGCCAAGGCTATCATACCCGGCGCTGTTAACGATCGTGGGCAGTGACTGCCACAGGTTTGGTTTATACACACCTAAAGATGCTGAGGATTATTTGAATCGACATGGAGCAGATACCCCAAGGCAGGACGACAATGCCTGAAAACAGATAAGCCTCTTTCTCAGTGTATATCAGTATTAGAATGACTTTATTGTGTTCATCAAGGTAGGAGACGATATGCAGACCGTCTATAACAATGCGTACTGTGTATAATACGATCCGTAATACATTATAATTTCAGACTCTGGTCTCCGGGGAGACAAATACATATCATTGCAAAAAGATCAATCTGGAATATTCTGGTTTTATCGCTCGAATGCCCTGGGTCTCTTAGATCATTCTGGAACATAACAACAGTCTATTGCACTAGTATATTCTACAACCTTCTAGAATATAATGCACCATGACAACGAAGGCCTACAACTCTAACATTAAACATCCGGTGTGTAAATACATAGCAGATAATCAATTGAATGAAGTTCAATCAGTCCTTAATAATACTTTAAAAATCAACCACACCTAAACGTATGAACACTACAAGGTTATTCTAACAATTTAAGTAATCACTCCACTGATGAAGTGACTGGCACATTGAAGCTCTAAAAGGCTCTGATTTTCTATTTTATCCAATCAGTTAATTCGGTTCTAGTGGCTTCTCCACGTTGATTATTATTCTATCTCTCATTCCTTATCTATATCTTTCTTTTATTTTTTATTATTCTATTTTTTATCTATCTTTTAACTTACATTGTTCTTTTCCATTGTTCTTCACATTAAGGTGTCAATATTTTTCTACAATCTTTTCCTTTTTCCTGACTTTCCTACACGTTAGTAGAGGGTTCAAATGAATATGTCGATGAAAGTTTATTCTCTTTTTTTATTTTAATTTTTTGTCATTTATCACAATATTTCATTACAGTAAGGGAAGGTGCAAGACCAAAAGCGACATTCTATTGCAATAGAATGAAAATGTTAGATCCTATGGCAATTAGCATAGGAAGATTAGGATTACAATGCTCAGTTTGGGCAATCCGGTGGACTAAGGGAGAGAGTCATTCGCGGAGGATGTGTTTTTGGAACACATGCCTGTACGACTCTCTGGGCGAGGGGAAAATAGGGGATTTTTATTTGTATATATATATGTTTTTAAGCTCGGCTCTCAACGGGACCTCATTAATTGGATGTACATCTATTGTAGCTTCGCACTCCAGAAGCATTACCAAAAACTACACAAAAACATGCATAGATTATGGCTAGTTTGAATATAATGGTATGGAACACCGGTGGGATAAACAAACAACACAAACGCAAAAGCGTGCTCACACTGATGAAAAAAGAACATGTGGACGTGGCTCTATTAAGCGAAACGCACATTTTAGAGGAAGACATAAATACGTTAGCGGATAACATATACCATAATATTAGTCACTCTTCTTTTGGTACGAGAACTAGAGGTGTAGCCATAGTCGTCAGACGTAAATTAAATATCGAATTGAAAGGGGTATGGTCGGATGCTGAGGGGCGTATAACTATAGCTAGGATTGTACATAATAACAGGAAAATTGCGTTGGCAGCGGTATATGCCCCAAATTTGTACGAAGTGGGTTTCTTCACTTCACTAACCGGAGAAATGTTAAACCATCCCGAGTACTCATATATAATAGGTGCGGATTTTAATGCCATTTGGAATCCAAGGATGGACAAATCTTACCTTGCCTTTTCCAGCGAACAAAAAAATTCATCTAAAGCATTAAAAGATTGGTCAAAGTCTACAGGGGTAATTGATTTATGGCGTTCACTTAATCCCATGACCCGTAAGTACTCCTGTCGTTCGGCGAGACACAACACATTATCCAGAATTGATTACGTCTTTGCATCCCCGAGAATATTTGATAAATATGAAGTGGAAATGATACCCAATGCGCTATCAGATCACTGTTACTTAATCCTGAAAGCAACATTTGGTACACTATCTTCCCGGGCCCCAAGATGGCGTTTTAATACTATGCTGCTTAACAACAAGGAATTCATTACACAAATTAAAGAAGCTCTCACAGTATTCCTACGGGATAATGCAAACGCGGAGCAAGACCCCAGAATATTATGGATGTCGGTAAAGGGTATGATCAAGGATTTCACGGATAGATTTTCCTCCATATTGCGCAAAAATCAATACACAAAACTGTCTGAAATGGAAACGCTTTACTCAACGCTTTTTAATTCTTTAAAATACAACAACTCTACTAGACTAGAAAACCAAGTTAACATTCTAAAGACAGAGATCAAAGCAATATACAGACAAAAATCGGAAATGCAAATACGCAGCACAAGACAACAGCAGTATTTCCAAGGTTCTAAACCTAGTCACCTATTAGCCATGCGATTAAGAATGAATGCAAAATTTGCAGATATAACTGCCATTAGAAAACAACAAGTACTTGTAACAGACCCCAAAATAATAAACGATACATTCAAAGAATTCTACTCTGACTTGTATAATTCAGAAACGACCTTTGATCAAAACAAATTAGACACATATCTTAATCAAATTACTCTCCCTAAACTTTCGGAGGACGACGCTAAACAGTTAGAAGCACCGATCACATTAGAAGAACTCGAGAAGGCCATATCCGGAATGAAAAACGGTAAGGCTCCGGGAAAAGACGGTATCCCATCAGAAATGTACCTTTCTTGCTGGGACATATTTGGACCCTTATTACTAAATATGATCTTATACTCAGTCAAGGAGGGGAGCTTCCATAAACACCACAATATCGCACTCATTTCAGTCCTTCTCAAAAAAGACAAAGACCCCACTGAGTGCGGTAGTTACCGTCCCTTAAGCCTCCTCGGAACCGATGTCAAACTGTACTCTAAGATATTAGCCATCAGATTGCAAAAGCATATGACGTCTTTAGTTCATCCGGACCAAACTGGCTTCATAAAAGGTCGCCTGATCAATGATAACATAATGCGAATACTGCACGTACTAGATGCAGACAAAGAGGACACCACACCTAAGGCGATGCTATCCCTGGATGCTATGAAAGCATTTGACAGGCTGGAATGGTCGTTTCTATGGGCAGTATTAGAAAGGATGGGGTTAGGAAAAGGATTCATTGATATGATTAAAGTACTTTACAAGGACCCATCAGCCATGATTACAACAGGCACATTCATCTCCGAAATCTTTCCGGTATCACGCTCAGCCAGACAGGGTTGCCCTCTTAGTCCCGGACTATTCGATCCATCATTAGAGCCTTTAGCACAATTTATAAGACAATCCCAACACATAGAACCAATTGTAATCAAGGGCACACAACATAAAATTAGTTTATATGCGGACGACGTAATATTGTTCATGCAAAACCCCAACACCACATTGCCGCATCTACTCAAGTTGATAGAGAACTTTGGTGATTTATCGGGATTTAAAATAAATTGGCCGAAGTCGGCTTTCCTTCCTCTTAACATCCGTGCAAAAAAAGACACAACCCTCCCAGGTTCGATACCCATGGTTAAACATTTTAGATGCTTGGGTGTGGAAATATTTCCCACCATAAGACAAACGGTGAAGCACAATTACACAAAAATACAGAACAAAATCAAAGACGACCTGGACAGGTGGGCAAAACTTAAAAACTCAGTACAGGCAAGGGTATCAATAATTAAGATGGATGTATTACCAAGAATCAATTTCATCAGCTCAATGCTACCGTTACCTCCTCCAGAGGGCTACTGGAAAAGATTACAATCCTCCACATACAAATTTATTTGGAATAACAAACCACCTCGCATAAAAAGATCCACCGCACAGAGAAATAAAGCAGACGGTGGCATGGCAGTTCCAGATTTTTTACAATATTTTAAGGCTTTCACATTAAGACCATTGAAAATATGGTTTGATCCCCAGGCTTTGGTATCTTGGAGAGAATTAGAAGAAAACATAGTAGCCCCACAGAGACTGAAAGACATAGCACACACTAAACTTTCAATCAAGCATTGTGAGCGGGAATTTGGCCCCATAATTACCCATGCAATCAGAACATGGCGGGAAACACAAAAGAAATATCCTAACCCCCAAAAATGGCATAATCACACTCCCATATTCAATAACAATGCACTCTTAATGAGAAAACGCCCTATAAGATTCCCTATATGGGAAGAGCAAGGCATACACTCATTAGGGGATATTTTTAATAACCAGGGCTTATGTAGTTATGGCGAAATATGCACAAAGTTTAACCTCACCGAGTCCACATGGCTTTTTTACATACAGTTACGACTATGTCTGAGATCTCACGGTGTTCCATTACTCATACCAATTGAACACCACAGATACCACACATTTTTCTATGAAAGAGAAACATTGGGAGGTTTTGTATCAGGTTTTTATTATCAATTACTAACGTCCTCGTATGAAACCCTTCAACTAGACACTGTTTGGAGGAGGGATATACCAGACCTGGAAAATGACTTTGATTGGCAAGGAGCCTGGGCAAATGTCCGACTTACATCAAGGAACCCGGATCATCAACAAATCAATCTGAACTATATTCACAGGACATACTTGACTCCTATAAGACTGTGCAGAATGGGGCTTAAACAAGACTCCAAATGCTCCCAATGTACAAATGGGGAAGAAGGAACATTTATGCACATGTATTGGGACTGCCCACCAGTTAAGGCATTCTGGAAAGATGTGTCCCAACAATTATCAAAACTCGTGTCTTGGAATATACCTGTACACCCCTCGGTATTACTATTGAATGATGTTTTTGAGTTTGCAGTGAATCCACAGCTAAAGAGATTGGTTTTATCGGGTATCACAGTAGCTAAAAAGCTGATCGCATCACGCTGGTTTCAACCGGAAAAAATTTGCCGGAAAGTTTGGTTTCTTTCATATCTCGATGTGATATATCAAGAAATATCTGCAGCAAGAATTCTGGGTCTCAATGAATCCAAAATGTCATTGTGGGTAGAAGTGGTGGAGAGAATAAAAGCTAGCTTATAATGGTAGTGTCTGGTAGGAGTGAGGGATAATGGAGGTACTATCCAAGAGGGGGTCCGGGAGGGGGGGGTTCGAGCTGGAGCATATGTGTGTAGGGTTTTAGAAAATAGGTATTAGGGGTATATTCTATACTAACATTTATATAATTGTAATTTCGCTGGATATACACTGTATACGGTTAAAATGTTATTATAGACTATTTTTGTTTTATCTTGTTTCTGTACTTACATGTATTTTAACCACCTTGACTGAAAGTTTCAATATGCATTATGTGTTGAGTACTGACTTTTAATAATTTTTGTTTTGCAATAATAAAAAAAAAAAAAAAAAAAAAAAAAAAAACATAATTTAAAAAAAGAAATCTGTTGCTAGGGGAACAGCTTAGGGCCAAGTGTATTTCCTGTCAGCTGTTATAGTAGCAAACACTGCAACAGGACATAAACGTGGTCCCCTTTAGAATGTTTGTCACGTTTGAAAAGGTCTACAGAATAAAGCCGATTTAGGTGTACATTTTTTATAAATAAACTTTCGGAGGACGACGCTAAACAGTTAGAAGCACCGATCACATTAGAAGAACTCGAGAAGGCCATATCCGGAATGAAAAACGGTAAGGCTCCGGGAAAAGACGGTATCCCATCAGAAATGTACCTTTCTTGCTGGGACATATTTGGACCTGTGAGGTTTTGCCCGCTGCTCACTACCTTTTTCTGTCTTCTTTAAGCCTACTGTTAGGAATTCCCTACTCACTCTCTCTAGCCCCCACCCTCTCGTTCCTTACCCTTAGTGGCCACACCTGTTTGATATTCTATTATCTCTCGCACCTGTGGTGGCAGGCTAATTAGTCCCCCTGTGGGCTTTAAATACCAGGGCGCTTCCCCTCGTTTTGGCGTGGGGTCGTGTTGTATACTTGCCGAGTCATATTCTCTAAACATCTAGACTCTTTCGGGAGATCCTCTGTCTGCCTATGCTGTTCCATTCTCCGGCGTCGAGATGTTTGCTCCAGCCTTCGCCAGCTGTCGCCGTTGCCTGTGGGGGAGACTGGTCTGCGCTCCCTGTACTTCCACGGGAGGCACCCCAGCGTTCCACTGCAGACCCCCGCGCAGCTGTTCGTCCTGACGCACATCCAGACCAGCGCAGACGCTCTCCAGTCCTCAGCGCGCAACGCGCATCTTCCAAGGACGCTCGAGCTTGGCACGCTCTCCAGACCAGCGTGCAACGCGCATCTTCCAAGAACCCTCGAGCTTGGCACGCTCTCCAGACCAGCGCGCAACGCGCATCTTCTAGACCTTCGTGCTTGGCACGCTCCTCCGTACCAGCGCACAGACGCGCATCTTCCAGACCTTCGAGCTTGGCACGCTCCTCCGTACCAGCGCACAGACGCGCATCTTCCAGACCTTCGAGCTTGGCACGCTCTCCAGACCTCAGCGCGCCGACGCGCATCTTCCAGACCTTCGTGCTTGGCACACTCCTCCTCGCAGACGCACCCCGAGGCGTCTCTCGGTTCCGACGCGCACACCAAGGTGTGGCGCGCACTCTGTTCCTCGGCTCCGACAGCGGCTACCCGGTGGACGACACCCTCGCCACCGCCACTGTTCCGACGCGCACACCAAGGTGTGGCGCGCACTCTGTTCCTCGGCTCCGACAGCGGCTACCCGGTGGACGACATCCTCGCCACCGCCGCTGTTCCAGCGCTCTGTTCCTCGGCTCGGACAGCCAGCCACCCGGTGGCGATGCCCTCGCCCCGTTGCTGTCCCTGTACCATTACGCATACGCCTGGGTGAGTTTTGATTGTGATGTCACTCACCCAGCGTAGTGCCCTTGCCCCCGTTCCCGCTGCTGTCCCTTTACCTTTACGCATACGCCTGGGTGAGTTTTGATTGTGATGTCACTCACTCAGCGTAATGCCTCTTGCCCCCGTTCCCGCTGCTGTTCCCCAGCGTATTGCCTCCTTTAGTTCTCACTTTGTTATTAGTTTGGACATTTCATCTCCCACTCTGTTTTGTTCTCTCGTGGATATTATTTTGGACATTTCATCTCCCACTGTGTGTTTGTTCACACGAAGATAGTATTTCCTTTGTTACTTTGTTATTTGGACTGTTCTGCATCTGCTCTGTTTGTTCCCTTTGAATATTAACCCTCTCCTCTGTTCTGCAGAGCGGCCCAGATGTTTTCCCACCAGTCCCCAGTTCCTCCCTGTCCCCAGCCCGCCTCCGCGGTTCTCTGTCCCCAGTTCCTCCCTGTTCCCCAGCCCGCCTCCGCGGCCCTCAGTCCCCTCTGTCCCAAGTTCTCCCCTTCTAGTTCCACCTAGTCCCTAGTCCTCTATCCCTAGTTCTCCTAGTCCCTAGTCCTCTTTCCCTAGTTCTCCTAGTCTCTAGTTCCTCTGTTCCCTAGGCGTTCCCTTAACCTTCCCTTAGGCGTTCCCTTACCTTCCCATAGTGTTCCCTTTTCCTGCCCGCCTCTTAAAGGCACCTTTCCATCCCCTCATATTATATTCCTGTATTTGTGATTCTCCCTTAAAGGGACAGTGCCCTTTTCCCTGTTTTTCCCTGTTGTTCAATAAATATCTGTTTCTTGGCAAACCATCATACCTGTCTTGTGTTGTGCGATTGGGGTCGGTTACAAACCATAACAGTACGACCCCACCAAATCGACGACCCCAGCCAGCACAGACGGTGTATGTTGAGTTTGCCTTTTTTTTTTCTTGTTCCCTCTAGCTCCCCTGTTAGCCCTGTTAGCTCCCCTGTTAGCTTGTTAGTCTCCCCTCTAGCTCCCCTGTTAGCCCTGTTAGCTTCCCTGTTTGCCCAGTTTAGCTTCCCTGTTAGTCCTGTTTAGCTCCCTTGTTAGCCTGTTGCTCCCCTGTTTGCTTCCCGTTTTGCCCTGTTTGACCCCCCTGTAGCTAGCCATGCCCTGGCAGCTAACCCAGTCCCTCAGCAGAGCCCCTGTCTGCTAGCTTAGCCCCGGCTGCTAGCACAGCCTCTATGTTTATGCAGCCCTTGCTGCTGGCATAGGCCCTGTAGCTAGCCATGCCCTGGCGGCTACCCCAGTTTCCCTCTGCATGGCCCCGGTCTGCTAGCTTGGCCCCGGCTGTTAGCACAGCCTCTATGTTAATGCAGCCTTGCAGCTGGCATAGGCCCTGTAGCTAGCCAGGCCCAAGCAGCTAACCCGGTCCCTCTGCATGGCCTCCACTTTTTTGTGTAGTTTATCCCACTGCTAGGACTGCCCTTTCAGCTTGCAAGGTCAGTTTTTCTCACACAGCTAGGACTGTCCTTCCAGCTAGCTTGTGCTCTCATGCTGGTCCAGCCCTGTCTGCCAGCCTAGCTCCGGCAGCTAGCGCAGCCTCTATGTTGATGTAGCAGTACAGCTAGCATAGGCCCTGTAGCTATCAGTGCCCTGGCAGCTAACCTTCCCTCTGCTAGCCCTTTCCCGGTGCTTCCATGGTTACCCCTTAGCTACCCTGCTTGCCCCTCAGTTCCTCTAGACCAGTTGCTCTAGACCAGTTCTCTAGACCCAGTTCCTCTAGACCAGTTCCTCTAGACCAGTTCTCTAGACCAGTTCTCTAAACCAGTTCTCTAGACCAGTTCTCTTGCCCAGTTCGCTAGACTAGTTCTCTAGACCCAGTTCCTCTAGACCAGTTGCCCCTCTGCTACCCTAGTTACCCCGCGGCGACCCTGTTTCTTTTGCTAGCCCCACTCTTGTGGTGGCTTCCCCTGCTGGCTTGGCCAGTACCTCTTGTTTTGCCCCCTGCCACTCTGTCTGTATTTGTTTTGGGTCGCCGGGTGGCTCCCGTTGGAGGGGGGGATACTGTGAGGTTTTGCCCGCTGCTCACTACCTTTTTCTGTCTTCTTTAAGCCTACTGTTAGGAATTCCCTACTCACTCTCTCTAGCCCCCACCCTCTCGTTCCTTACCCTTAGTGGCCACACCTGTTTGATATTCTATTATCTCTCGCACCTGTGGTGGCAGGCTAATTAGTCCCCCTGTGGGCTTTAAATACCAGGGCGCTTCCCCTCGTTTTGGCGTGGGGTCGTGTTGTATACTTGCCGAGTCATATTCTCTAAACATCTAGACTCTTTCGGGAGATCCTCTGTCTGCCTATGCTGTTCCATTCTCCGGCGTCGAGATGTTTGCTCCAGCCTTCGCCAGCTGTCGCCGTTGCCTGTGGGGGAGACTGGTCTGCGCTCCCTGTACTTCCACGGGAGGCACCCCAGCGTTCCACTGCAGACCCCCGCGCAGCTGTTCGTCCTGACGCACATCCAGACCAGCGCAGACGCTCTCCAGTCCTCAGCGCGCAACGCGCATCTTCCAAGGACGCTCGAGCTTGGCACGCTCTCCAGACCAGCGTGCAACGCGCATCTTCCAAGAACCCTCGAGCTTGGCACGCTCTCCAGACCAGCGCGCAACGCGCATCTTCTAGACCTTCGTGCTTGGCACGCTCCTCCGTACCAGCGCACAGACGCGCATCTTCCAGACCTTCGAGCTTGGCACGCTCCTCCGTACCAGCGCACAGACGCGCATCTTCCAGACCTTCGAGCTTGGCACGCTCTCCAGACCTCAGCGCGCCGACGCGCATCTTCCAGACCTTCGTGCTTGGCACACTCCTCCTCGCAGACGCACCCCGAGCCGTCTCTCGGTTCCGACGCGCACACCAAGGTGTGGCGCGCACTCTGTTCCTCGGCTCCGACAGCGGCTACCCGGTGGACGACACCCTCGCCACCGCCACTGTTCCGACGCGCACACCAAGGTGTGGCGCGCACTCTGTTCCTCGGCTCCGACAGCGGCTACCCGGTGGACGACATCCTCGCCACCGCCGCTGTTCCAGCGCTCTGTTCCTCGGCTCGGACAGCCAGCCACCCGGTGGCGATGCCCTCGCCCCGTTGCTGTCCCTGTACCATTACGCATACGCCTGGGTGAGTTTTGATTGTGATGTCACTCACCCAGCGTAGTGCCCTTGCCCCCGTTCCCGCTGCTGTCCCTTTACCTTTACGCATACGCCTGGGTGAGTTTTGATTGTGATGTCACTCACTCAGCGTAATGCCTCTTGCCCCCGTTCCCGCTGCTGTTCCCCAGCGTATTGCCTCCTTTAGTTCTCACTTTGTTATTAGTTTGGACATTTCATCTCCCACTCTGTTTTGTTCTCTCGTGGATATTATTTTGGACATTTCATCTCCCACTGTGTGTTTGTTCACACGAAGATAGTATTTCCTTTGTTACTTTGTTATTTGGACTGTTCTGCATCTGCTCTGTTTGTTCCCTTTGAATATTAACCCTCTCCTCTGTTCTGCAGAGCGGCCCAGATGTTTTCCCACCAGTCCCCAGTTCCTCCCTGTCCCCAGCCCGCCTCCGCGGTTCTCTGTCCCCAGTTCCTCCCTGTTCCCCAGCCCGCCTCCGCGGCCCTCAGTCCCCTCTGTCCCAAGTTCTCCCCTTCTAGTTCCACCTAGTCCCTAGTCCTCTATCCCTAGTTCTCCTAGTCCCTAGTCCTCTTTCCCTAGTTCTCCTAGTCTCTAGTTCCTCTGTTCCCTAGGCGTTCCCTTAACCTTCCCTTAGGCGTTCCCTTACCTTCCCATAGTGTTCCCTTTTCCTGCCCGCCTCTTAAAGGCACCTTTCCATCCCCTCATATTATATTCCTGTATTTGTGATTCTCCCTTAAAGGGACAGTGCCCTTTTCCCTGTTTTTCCCTGTTGTTCAATAAATATCTGTTTCTTGGCAAACCATCATACCTGTCTTGTGTTGTGCGATTGGGGTCGGTTACAAACCATAACAGGACCCTTATTACTAAATATGATCTTATACTCAGTCAAGGAGGGGAGCTTCCATAAACACCACAATATCGCACTCATTTCAGTCCTTCTCAAAAAAGACAAAGACCCCACTGAGTGCGGTAGTTACCGTCCCTTAAGCCTCCTCGGAACCGATGTCAAACTGTACTCTAAGATATTAGCCATCAGATTGCAAAAGCATATGACGTCTTTAGTTCATCCGGACCAAACTGGCTTCATAAAAGGTCGCCTGATCAATGATAACATAATGCGAATACTGCACGTACTAGATGCAGACAAAGAGGACACCACACCTAAGGCGATGCTATCCCTGGATGCTATGAAAGCATTTGACAGGCTGGAATGGTCGTTTCTATGGGCAGTATTAGAAAGGATGGGGTTAGGAAAAGGATTCATTGATATGATTAAAGTACTTTACAAGGACCCATCAGCCATGATTACAACAGGCACATTCATCTCCGAAATCTTTCCGGTATCACGCTCAGCCAGACAGGGTTGCCCTCTTAGTCCCGGACTATTCGATCCATCATTAGAGCCTTTAGCACAATTTATAAGACAATCCCAACACATAGAACCAATTGTAATCAAGGGCACACAACATAAAATTAGTTTATATGCGGACGACGTAATATTGTTCATGCAAAACCCCAACACCACATTGCCGCATCTACTCAAGTTGATAGAGAACTTTGGTGATTTATCGGGATTTAAAATAAATTGGCCGAAGTCGGCTTTCCTTCCTCTTAACATCCGTGCAAAAAAAGACACAACCCTCCCAGGTTCGATACCCATGGTTAAACATTTTAGATGCTTGGGTGTGGAAATATTTCCCACCATAAGACAAACGGTGAAGCACAATTACACAAAAATACAGAACAAAATCAAAGACGACCTGGACAGGTGGGCAAAACTTAAAAACTCAGTACAGGCAAGGGTATCAATAATTAAGATGGATGTATTACCAAGAATCAATTTCATCAGCTCAATGCTACCGTTACCTCCTCCAGAGGGCTACTGGAAAAGATTACAATCCTCCACATACAAATTTATTTGGAATAACAAACCACCTCGCATAAAAAGATCCACCGCACAGAGAAATAAAGCAGACGGTGGCATGGCAGTTCCAGATTTTTTACAATATTTTAAGGCTTTCACATTAAGACCATTGAAAATATGGTTTGATCCCCAGGCTTTGGTATCTTGGAGAGAATTAGAAGAAAACATAGTAGCCCCACAGAGACTGAAAGACATAGCACACACTAAACTTTCAATCAAGCATTGTGAGCGGGAATTTGGCCCCATAATTACCCATGCAATCAGAACATGGCGGGAAACACAAAAGAAATATCCTAACCCCCAAAAATGGCATAATCACACTCCCATATTCAATAACAATGCACTCTTAATGAGAAAACGCCCTATAAGATTCCCTATATGGGAAGAGCAAGGCATACACTCATTAGGGGATATTTTTAATAACCAGGGCTTATGTAGTTATGGCGAAATATGCACAAAGTTTAACCTCACCGAGTCCACATGGCTTTTTTACATACAGTTACGACTATGTCTGAGATCTCACGGTGTTCCATTACTCATACCAATTGAACACCACAGATACCACACATTTTTCTATGAAAGAGAAACATTGGGAGGTTTTGTATCAGGTTTTTATTATCAATTACTAACGTCCTCGTATGAAACCCTTCAACTAGACACTGTTTGGAGGAGGGATATACCAGACCTGGAAAATGACTTTGATTGGCAAGGAGCCTGGGCAAATGTCCGACTTACATCAAGGAACCCGGATCATCAACAAATCAATCTGAACTATATTCACAGGACATACTTGACTCCTATAAGACTGTGCAGAATGGGGCTTAAACAAGACTCCAAATGCTCCCAATGTACAAATGGGGAAGAAGGAACATTTATGCACATGTATTGGGACTGCCCACCAGTTAAGGCATTCTGGAAAGATGTGTCCCAACAATTATCAAAACTCGTGTCTTGGAATATACCTGTACACCCCTCGGTATTACTATTGAATGATGTTTTTGAGTTTGCAGTGAATCCACAGCTAAAGAGATTGGTTTTATCGGGTATCACAGTAGCTAAAAAGCTGATCGCATCACGCTGGTTTCAACCGGAAAAAATTTGCCGGAAAGTTTGGTTTCTTTCATATCTCGATGTGATATATCAAGAAATATCTGCAGCAAGAATTCTGGGTCTCAATGAATCCAAAATGTCATTGTGGGTAGAAGTGGTGGAGAGAATAAAAGCTAGCTTATAATGGTAGTGTCTGGTAGGAGTGAGGGATAATGGAGGTACTATCCAAGAGGGGGTCCGGGAGGGGGGGGTTCGAGCTGGAGCATATGTGTGTAGGGTTTTAGAAAATAGGTATTAGGGGTATATTCTATACTAACATTTATATAATTGTAATTTCGCTGGATATACACTGTATACGGTTAAAATGTTATTATAGACTATTTTTGTTTTATCTTGTTTCTGTACTTACATGTATTTTAACCACCTTGACTGAAAGTTTCAATATGCATTATGTGTTGAGTACTGACTTTTAATAATTTTTGTTTTGCAATAATAATAAAAAAAAAAAAAAAAAAAAAAAAAAACATAATTTAAAAAAAGAAATCTGTTGCTAGGGGAACAGCTTAGGGCCAAGTGTATTTCCTGTCAGCTGTTATAGTAGCAAACACTGCAACAGGACATAAACGTGGTCCCCTTTAGAATGTTTGTCACGTTTGAAAAGGTCTACAGAATAAAGCCGATTTAGGTGTACATTTTTTATAAATAAAATAAACTTTCCGTGGGTCCACAAAAAAAAAAAAAAAAAAAAAAGAAGAAGGTTAACGCTTTGACTACCACACTAAAAAGGGTTAACGCATTCACTACCACACTACAGACCGTCTGTAGTATGGTAGTGATAGTGTTAACCTTCTATAGTGTGGAAGTGAAAGGGTTAAACGGGCAAAGCCACGGTGGACTACGTGGGGCCACCGCAAGTTTTAGAATTCTATATAATAATTTGCCTGTTTTCTTTTCTAACCTTCTCAGCAAAGAGCATGAAACTCGATGAGAGACCAGCGAGCTGCACATGTTCTTCTCCTGAGCACAGAAAGGCTTTACTCTAACGGCAGCTCGTCTCGAGGAAACTGTTCACAAAATGTTCACCTCTGAAGCAGGAGATTGCTCTTTTTCACGCCGCTTCGCACTCATAACCGCATTCACGCGCCCCGCATTCATACCAGGGAGCTGCTGGAGTACAACTAAGGTCTTCCACTTCTTTTCCCCCACCGAGCAACACAGCTGGAACAGTGGAAGGTTTAAGTGCATCGCTCAAGGGCACTTCCTTGGTAGTGGTGTAGGGGTGGGTGGGTGGATGGGGGGGGGGGGAGCGCATTATTCATTCACTTCCTCCGCCTGGATTTCTTCTACCAGCTCGGGTGTTGAATCGGAATCCTTCTCAAGTCCACTTCTCTAGCCTCAAGGCTACCGCCGCCTACCACTACCGCTACAGTTTGAACTGAACGGGTACAGTAATCCGGTTGGATTTTCGCTAAGCTTATTTTACCGCCTCCTTATAACCCCCCCCCTTTCACCTTCCTCCCCCTCTTTTCCTCTCCTTCAACGTCACACCTCCACCTCGTTTCGGTCCTGTGAAGAAGGCACGACAACGCCTCTACTTCCTCAGGCGCCTAAGGAAGTTCCAAGTCAGTCAGAAGATCCTTAAGAACTTCTACTCATGTACAATAGAGAGCATCTTGACCGGCAACATCACCTCCTGGTTTGGGAATAGCACTGCACAAGACCGAAGCAGACTACAAAGAGTGACACGTTCAGCCGAACGCACAATTGGAGGGGGGCTCCCCACCCTCCAGAACATTTACAACAAGCGTTGCAAGGGCAAGGCTAAGAGAATCATTAAAGACTCCAGTCACCCGAACAACTGCCTCTTTGAACTGCTGCGGTCAGGCAAGCGATACCGGAGTCTCAAGGCGAGCACAGAAAGACTCAGAAGAAGCTTCTATCCCCAGGCCATCAGGCTGCTAAACGAACAATGAATGAACACTACACAACAACAACCACCAAACGCACATAGCACACACATCCACACGCACATCTGCTTTGCACTAGATAGTACTGTACATTAGTACACTGCATAGTATTGTGTATTGTATATTATATGGTAACTCAGAACATTGTATATATGTCTATACCGAACACTGTGACCTCATTTTCTTCTTCTAAATTCATGCTATATTATGTTATTATGTTATTTGATACTATCTTGTCTAGCACAGTCTCTGGAGCGTAACAGTAAGAAGCATTTTGTATGAAAGTATTCTGTACTTCTGTATGACAACTATTAAAGAACTTGAGAACACACTCACTTTAAACAAACACACTGTAGCACCCACTCCACACACTTTATAGCACACACCCACTTTAAACAAACACACTGTAGCACCCACTCCCCACACTTTATATTTATTGATGAAGGATTGCACTACAACTCGTACACCTTACTGTAAATTGTACCTAAATTGTACCTCATCCCATTTCTGCTTTGCACTAGATAGTACTGTACATTAGTACACTGCATAGTATTGTATATTATATGGTAACTCAGAACATTGTACATATGTCTATACCGAACACTGTGACCTCATTTTCTTCTTCTAAATTACATGCTATACTATGTTATTTGATACTATCTTGTCTAGCACAGTCTCTGGAGCGTAACAGTAAGAAGCATTTTGTATGAAAGTATTCTGTACTTCTGTATGACAACTATTAAAGAAACTTGAAACTTGAAACCCTGACCCCTCAGACCTCCCCAACCCCCCCCCCCCGTGGTAATTGAGTGAGAGCTGAGCGGCCCTGGAGTCCTGCATGTAATCCAGACTCTGTAAGAGCTCTAATTGAAGTACAGATTCAAGACTCCCTCACAGCAACCTTTTACGGCTTGGGCTGTAGCCTACACCCCTCAGGCAATTACACCCAGACTGGCTGGTCCATTCACTCTGCTCGGCAAAATAATTAAACATATAGTCGTGCATACCGGTACACCGAAACAATGTGCTGTTACTATGTGTGGTGCGTGTGTGTGTATGTATGAGGGTAGGCCTTGTTGCACAATAAGACTCGGGAACATGGTAGGACAGTTGTTATGCGTTGCTATATGGATGCTAGTCATCTATCTTTCTGAGGATCACTAAGAAGAAGATGTCTTGTTATGCACATGTAAAATGGGCGACACAGGAACACACACATGCATTGGGTCACCGATGAAATGCCTCTCTGCGCTTGACCCATCCCATCATCCTTCCCCCCCAAGGGCAGCCGGGAGCAGACACAGGCTGTGGCGTGGGCCACGCCCGGGGACCAAGTGCTCCTGTCCATCTTCATCAGGGACGCGACAGCGTTAGTGATCTGTTTTGTATGTTTTTCCATTGGGTTTATCTCTTTTTGGGGGGGAAACCCTTGCGAGCATGGAGGAAACATGCAAACTCCACATAGAAAGGCCCGGGAGATATCCCACCTGTGTACCTGGCAACCCGGCAACCTGGTCCCCAACTGAGAATTTAACCCAGAACCTTTTTTGCTATGAGGCGACAGTGTTAACCACTACACCACGTGCTAACATAATTTTGCATTGAGAAAACACTAAAACGTCAAAATGCATAAATAACGGAGGAAGAGAAGGAGAAAGAGAAGGGTTGAGGTTTCTCTCATGATGGTCGTTTTTGGTCGCTTTTGGTCGTGGTCGCTTTGGACACGATAAGACTTCCAAACCATCTTTCAACCCAAAGATCTGCCTGTCAACACACACAGTCGGTGGGAGTAATACCTTAGTGGCTTGTAGGGATGTGTATTGGCAATAATCTGTCTTCAAATCACGATACGGGGTCACAATTCAATGCAATACTGTAAATACTACGATATATTGAGATTTCATATCGGAATGTTAGGGATCAAGGTAAGACAGTTGAGTTCTTGTGTAGCACGGAGAAGGAGACGGAGATGGTGTTGCTCTTCTCGAATATGTGTTCTTTTATTATCAGAAACACTTTGAGCGATAATAGATATATAAGTCGCAATAGGCGGAAATAACAAGATAAAGAATAGTACTTAGAGAATAACAAAATAAGGAAAAGTAACTGAGACAGGAACGACTTCTCGACCGAAAGTATAAGATAACTTTAAATAATAACACCGGGCGAGAGCTCCGACTTCTGCCCGAGGACGGCTGTTCCCAGTAACACTGCTGAAGAACCGACACAAAGAGAGAGGCAGGGGATTACTATAAAGGCCCCAAAACAACCTGCAGACCCAATCAGAACCAGTGACACAGAACACAGGCAGGTGACAGCAATCAGGGATAATTACAACAATCAGGGATAATACAGAGACAGGGTGCAGTACTCCAGGATGACCATGGGGCTTCCATTCCTGACATAGGATAGAAGGCCCAAATCAGAAGATTTTAAGAAAATATTTCATAGATGGAAAACACCTCAATACACACAAGATGTGAGTAAAACAAGTTTACTTTCTTCACCTTTTTTGTGCAGTCTGAATGGAGAGAATGTGTATTCACCAATAGGAAATAAAGGTGCTTGCAGGATTCTGTAAGTAAACAAATGTAGAAAGCAAACAAACAGATCTTTATCTTTATTTTCTACATGGAAAGAAATATTGGCACACATGCTGGAACAGTTGTTAGCAGTGTCACCTCTCAGCAAGAGGGTCCTGGGTTCGAACCCCGGTGTGGGAAGCCTTTCTGTGCGACG
>NC_140178.1:32112965-32247500 GCF_963971535.1 Notolepis coatsorum
GCCTCTTTGAACTGCTGCGGTCAGGCAAGCGATACCGGAGTCTTAAGGCGAGCACAGAAAGACTCAGAAGAAGCTTCTATCCCCAGGCCATCAGGCTGCTAAACGAACAATAAACACTATGCAACAACCATCAAATGCACACAGCACACACACCCACACGCACACACTCACTTAAACAAACAACACACTGCAGCACCCACTCTCCACTTTAGATCACACAAACACACTTTATATTTATTGATAAAGGATTTGCACTACAACTCGTACACCTACTGTAAATTGTACCTAAATTGCACCTCATCCCATTTCTGCCTTGCACTATATAGTATTGTATATTAGTCCACTGCATAGTATATTGTATATTATATGGTAACTCAGTTACGTCTATTCTGCATCGAACATTGTACATATGTCTATACTGAACACTGTAACCTCATTTTTTTTACTTCTAATTTACATGCTATACTATGTTATTTTATTTCATACTTATCTTGTCTTGCACAGTCTCTGGAGCGTAACAGTAAGAAGCATTTTGTATAAAAGTATTCTGTACTTCTGTATGACAACTATTAAAGAAACTTGAAACTAGCCAGGCATAGGGGTTGCTGCATTTCAGAATGAGATCCTGCAAGTTAGGCTGTACACAACCAGAAAAGTGATATCAAATGCATGTCAATTGACTGATGCATGCAGATGTCTTGTACTATACTTTATTTAAAGAGGCAGTTAATTGAAAATCAACAGTGATTTATTGCAATTGTAGTGCAAATCTCTTTAATAATAGATAAATATAAAGTGTGTTAAAGTGTATAAAGTGAGTAAAGTGAGTGGTAAGGTGAGTGTTTGTTTAAAGTGAGTGTGTACATGTGGATGTGTGTGCAGTGAGTGTAGTGGGTTGTCATTGAGGGGATAGAAGCTCCTTCTGAATCTCTCTGTACTGGCCATGAGACTCCGGTAGCGCTTGCCTGACCGCAGCAGTTCAAAGAGGCAGTTGTTTGGGTGACTAGAGTCTTTGATTATTCTCTTAGCCATGGCCCTGCAACGCTTGTTATAAATGTCCTGGAGAGTGGGAAGCTGTAATCCCTGGCCCCTGACCTCCTAAAGTCCACAATCATCTAGTCTAGAACTAGTCTGAGCTCTTCTTTTGGAAGGTGATTAAGTCCTTTCAAGACCTAAAAGAAGGCTATTCCCTTGTTCTATAATCAGCTTACGAACCAGGTTCCATCTAAACCCTGATAATAATGAATACTGTGCTCATGCTTTCTGTGTTCTCTCTGTAATATAGCTGTAGCAAACAAATAGTTGAGAAAGTCTTAATCAGCCAGGCTTTTGGCCACCATCACAGCTATGGTATTAGGAATGTGCTCATCCCTACCGTTCAGTGCTGTGGTCCACTTCAGTGAGACGTCAAATTAAATGTCATGCCAATTAAACTATAGGATATCGTCTATAAAAGCCACATGCAATAGGAGTGCTGGAGTCTGGTCGAAAACAGGTTATCCCTACACCTGGGTAAAACCGAAGCTATCCTTTTTGGCTCGGCCATAAGACTTAAGAGGTCTCCTGGGTTCAAGGTAGTGGTAGGAGATATCGAGGTAACAGCAAAGGAGGAAGTCACATACTTAGGATGTATTTTGGACAACACCTTATCAGGGGTGAGCATGGCACAAAAGGTGGTCACAAAGATCAATCAGAGAATACAATTTCTCGGTAGAGTGTCCACCTATATTAACAGGTCAGCAATGGAAGTCCTGGCAGGGGCACTGATCCAATGTCATTATGACTATGCATGCTCCTCCTGGTACACTGGTATCACAGTAGCACTGAAAGGTAGGCTACAGACAGCTCAGAACAAATTAGTTAGAATGATTTTAAAACTCCATCCCAGGACTCACCTTACACAGACACATTTTAACAGCCTCAAATGGCTCAGGGTTGAGGGAGAGGGTCTCTCAAATAAAACTCAACATGACACACAGGATACTCGGGAATACTGTCCCTCAATATCTTAGAGGATATTTTAACATGGTAAGGGATGTACATGGACACACCACCAGGGGGAGCCCTACAGACATTGTCCCAGTGAGATGCAATAGAAAAATAGGCCAAAACTCATTCCTATATTCAGCAGCAGTACAATGGAATAGCCTACCAATGGAGTTGAAGTCCATAAGCCCCTTCTCCACTTTTAAATCAGCTATAAAGAGGTGGATCATAAGTAGCAGAAGCTGGGAGTAGTGAACAAAGATTTTTAATAAGTGTTATTCCTTTTTATTCGTTTATTGTCTATAAAATGGAATATTATTGTATGTATTTTTTGTTTCTATACCACACATCCTGACATACAGACACTACAAACACCCACGTCCACACACCAGTACATAAATCCACTGACACCAATGATGAAGGACCACAATGGAAACAAGCCTATGGCTTTATTGTGTTTATTGGAATCCTATTGGTAAATGGAGAAATGTATACCTGTTCATAATTGTGATCAAATGTATATGTGTGATTTTCCATTCTAAATCAATAAACGATTCAATCAATCAATCGATGCAGTCAATCAATGCAATCAATCGAGGCGGTAACATTGGGCCATATGACCATCTGAGTTGTTGCTGGTTAACATTTCATCATATGTATACAAGACCCTACATGGTCTGTGCCCCCTCTGAGGGAATTCATAGAAAGGCAGCCTGATAGAGGAATCTGCACTAGGGCAACCACTAGAGGAGATTGCAAAGTGCCCGGCCGGCAAACCGCCTTCGGTAAAAACATCCACTCAGTCCAGGGCTGTTTAATCTGGAAGGATCTACAATTGGCCATAAGAGATTGTACATCATTTCCATCTTTTAAGTTCAATAAAAAAAAAAATTGTTACCCGACAACCAAACCTGTGACCATGTATATAGTCAATTATACAACGGCATGCAAATTTCACGATTCTGATTGGCTGAAACAGTCATTTTACACGTCTTTATTGGCAACAATTCCACGCTGCTGGCCCAGGACCCGCCCACAACCGAACCACATCACATCACTCCGCCGGATCACAAGAAGGTGGACAATAATCTTTACAAATGGATATGTTGATAGCGACTAAACGACTAAATATCAAGCGATAGTCTCCACCCACCGCCACCCCCCCCCCCCCCCCCCCCACACACACACACACACACACACACACACACACGCACACACACACACACACACACACACACACACACACACACACACACACACACACGCACACACACGCACACACACACACACACACACACCTCTGCCTGCAACGCGGGGGATAGTGAGAGAGCTGGGTGCTGCGCTGTTCTAAGTGAGCATGGCCTATTGAGTTGATTGATTGATTGATTGCTAATTTTATTACTGTACGCTTGGTTTCCAACTGGTTAAGTTTAGGCCCTCTACAGTAGGTTTAAAAAAATAAATAAAAGAATAGGGCGAAGAAAACGTTTTTTTCCTATAGGGCAAAGAAAACCTTTTAATTTGTTTTACCTACTTTATATAGAAGCATCTAAGAATGAAGTTCTATGGAAAGTAGGTCTGCATTCCCTTAACAATTGTGTGTATTGAGCCGTACTGTATTGTACCCATTCTGCATCTGGTAATACAATTTTCAATCAATCATTCCAATAATACACAGTTGGATGTGTTAGTTGGTTGGATGCACTTCAAGCTGCTTCCACATGAGGCAACTTCTCTCAATCATTCCAATAATACACAGTTGGATGTGTTAGTTTGGTTGGATGCACTTCAAGCTGCTTCCACATGGAGGCAACTTGTCTTTTTTGTAGTTGTGGGAACTACTTTTTCTGGCGGATGGTTTTTTCAATAAATCTTCGATTAATGTGTGTTTATTGTATAGAAATAAGGTTGGATGAATCTGGCAGTTGTATAAAAGCTTTACACCACTTGCAGTCGTGATTTGTGAACAATAAACCATGCCTAGGGGGGTCTAACGACCACCCCTAGGCATGGTTTATTGTTTATTGTCCTCTACTCCCTGTACACACACGACTGTGTGGCTCAGCGGAGTAGCAATACAATCGTCAAATTTGCTGACGACACAGTGGTGGTGGGCCTGATCTCTGCCAACGACGAGAGGGCCTACCTGGAAGAGGTCAAGGTCCTGGCGGGATGGTGCCAGGAAAACAGCCTCTCCCTGAACGTCAGCAAAACAAAGGAGATGATTGTGGACTTCAGGAGGTCGGGGGTCAAGGACTACAGCCCCCTCAGCATCGACGGGGCACCGGTTGAGAGAGTCAACAGCTTCAAGTACCTCGGAGCCTACATATCCGAGGACTTGACATGGACCACACACATTAACAGTGTGGTGAAGAAGGCACGACAACGCCTCTACTTCCTCAGGCGCCTAAGGAAGTTCCAAGTCAGCCAGAAGATCCTTAAGAACTTCTACTCATGTACAATAGAGAGCATCTTGACCGGCAACATCACCTCCTGGTTTGGGAATAGCACTGCAAAAGACCGAAGCAGACTACAAAGAGTGACACGTGCAGCCGAACGCACAATTGGAGGGGGGCTCCCCACCCTCCAGAACATTTACTACAAGCGTTGCAAGGGCAAGGCTAAGAGAATCATTAAAGACTCCAGTCACCCGAACAACTGCCTCTTTGAACTGCTGCGGTCAGGCAAGCGATACCGGAGTCTCAAGGCGAGCACAGAAAGACTCAGAAGTAGCTTCTATCCCCAGGCCATCAGGCTGCTAAACGAACAATGAATGAACACTACACAACAACAACCACCAAACGCACATAGCACACACATCCACACGCACACACTCACTTTAAACAAACACACTGTAGCACCCACTCCACACACTTTATAGCACACACCCACTTTAAACAAACACACTGTAGCACCCACTCCCCACACTTTATATTTATGGATGAAGGATTGCACTACAACTCGTACACCTTACTGTAAATTGTACCTAAAATTGTACCTCATCCCATTTCTGCTTTGCACTAGATAGTACTGTACATTAGTACACTGCATAGTATTGTGTATTGTATATTATATGGTAACTCAGAACATTGTACATATGTCTATACCGAACACTGTGACCTCATTTTCTTCTTCTAAATTCATGCTATATTATGTTATTATGTTATTTGATACTATCTTGTCTAGCACAGTCTCTGGAGCGTAACAGTAAGAAGCATTTTGTATGAAAGTATTCTGTACTTCTGTATGACAACTATTAAAGAACTTGAGAACTTGAACTTGAACTCCTGCGCGTGATGTAATGCTTAAATAGTATAGTAGTGCACCTTGACAACATCCTACAACTTTATACCTTGTACTTTGTTTTTTGTATGTACGTTTTTATGCTTTGTCTCGTAGCATGATATGCTTCACTGCCTGCCTGTTTCGTTTTTATGTTTTGTGTGGGGACTGCAGATGACAACTAGCATCCTTGCTAAATCCGGTGTATTTACAAGATGGTTAGGCTGGTCAAGATGGTCAAGGTGGTTAGGATGGTCAAGATGGTCAAGGTGGTTAGGATGGTGTTAGATTCTGATCAGTCGGCCAGTATCACGTCTTCTTGTGTTATCCTCCCTCTGCGTTGTGTACTTTTAATGATCCTGACGTCTCATATACTGGCTGTACAATCCTTATCTCTCCCCGTTAGTGCGATCCACCACCATAATAATTCTCCACCTTCATAAGAATTCGACACTTTGACAACGTACTACCTTACAAGGAAAAGCGTTGTTTATTTTCATAAACAGAAGCCTCAGCTCAGATGTTAACAGATTGTATTGTCCTTGAAAAGTCTATTCTAATGATCTCTCCTTTAACCCCGCTCGGGGATCCTCGCGGCCTGGTGGGTATTCCAGAAGCCTGTCATCGTGGTCGTGCCACGTCAGTCCAGGGGGAATCGCTTCCAAGTCTCTGATGGTTCCTCTCTCCTTCCCCCCCCCCCCTTCTCCGTGAGGAGAGGAGGGAGTCTCTTCTGTGTGATCTCAGTCCTAGTCAGATTGTAGTCTGCCCTTAGTCACTCTTGGTCTGCCCCTACCCGGAACCACTGTCAGCTTTATAGGATGTTCGTCATAGCAACGACGGCCCGCCCCTCTTCTGGTTGTCATGCGACGCGCTGTCATGACAACTGCTTTAACCTTTACACACATCAAAACGTTTCATTACTGTCAAAACCTCCATTGCTCTGCTCCTGCGTCTCCTGCCACGTCGTTATCTTTGTGTCCTAGATCGGAATGTCAACATCCCGCTCGGTCAGTGTGCTGCTATTCAGTGACTCCTGCTCGCTCTGAACCACCTCTTCCACCACCCTCTGCTAAGGCAAGCCATGCACATTTCGATCTCTCTGACCCGGCCCCCTTTAGATGCTCTCATCTCCCCCCAATCTATACATCACATACATTGAAAAACACCCAAAAACACCAGTTTCTTTCAATGGTCAAGATGGTTAGGATGGTCAAGATGGTTAGGATGGTTAGGCTGGTCAAGATGGTTAGGATGGTCAGGATGGTCAGGATTGTTTTTATTTATTTATTTATTATAATTTGTTTATCCCTCGAGTCAACCTTTAAAAAACCCACTACCTGTCTCCCTAGTGACCGAAACTGCGATCTCAGTAAAACATATATTTTTCATGTATTGTTCCAATTTTCTTTCATGAATATCATTATTAACTTCAGTCCTCACCATACATATAGAATATTTATTCATTTTCAGGATTTTAACCATTTCTTAAATTAGGGTTAGGGTTAGGGTTGGGGTTAGGGTTGGGGTTAGGGTTAGGGTTAGGGTTAGGGGGTTAGGGTTAGGGTTACTGACCTAGTTCATGCAAAGAGCCTAATGTGCATCAACCTGGGGAAAACTGATTGGGTTATAATACTTGACCTGTTTATCTTAGGCTAGGCTTATTATAACATACTGAAACATACAATAATAAAATAGGCCTGGTACTACCTTTGTTTTCTTTCGTTAAACTTAGACCATTTAGAGATATTAGTAATCCCTCTTTTTTTTCCATTAGAGAGGTCTAACATGTGTCAAAAACGCTTTGTTCTGTTCTCTGACATCTTACTCATGACTCCTAGTAATTACCCTGGTATTGGCCCAATATCCAATACCAACATTTATATCTGTGCATCCCTAGAGTAAAGTATGAATCATAACAGTTTATCTAATTACCATTCATCATTAAATATGAGCCATGGGTGCTATGGGTGCACCCACAAATGTGTGCCCACTGCCTACTACATTATTTAGGGTGTAGTACAACATGTTAGGAATGTAGGTTGCGACTAAATTCACTGACATTTAACGTCACGAAAAAAAACATGCTCAGGATAAATATTGTTTGCAGTAATGCCATTGACAGCAGTGTGCCTAATGACCATAGGAACATCTATGTGAAATCAGTAATACAGTAGAGCTGCCAGCAATCATTTCCCTCAAACTCACAGTGCAGACATATCACCGAAGAGACTTTGAGATGGTTTCCTTCGGTAGTGTCATTGTTTTACAAAGTGAGTGGTGTGAGGCTGCTCTCAGCTGCAGGTGATCCCAACTCGGTTAACCCTTTCACTACCACACTAAAGAAGATTAACCGTCTGTAGTGTGGCAGTGAAAGGGTTAACCTGCGGTAGTGTGGTAGTGAAAGGGTTAAAGGGCCTAGCTGGGGAAGCCACACTACTACTTAGTAGTCATAGTTAGGGCTGTCTTAAATACTTTGAAGCTTCGAAGCTTCGTTCGATGGGCATGGGATTCGAATATGAAAATAAAATTCAAATATATTAATAAAAAAAAGAGAAGAAATCGATATATATATATTTTTTTTTTGTTTGTTGTTGTTGTTGTTGCAAAATCAACTCTGCCTCTCTTTGTTAACTACAACAAGCAATGGTGTTTGTTATTTAAGATGAGGTCGGACTCGGCACTGACAGATTTGTGTTCATTGTGCTGCTTTTATAAACCCTCAAATGACGGCTTACAATATTCCATGAAAGCAAAGTGTTTCGTTTGTCTAAGATTTTAAAAGGTTTCAACTTTACAGCACTGAAAAAGTTGAACAAAGTGCTGTACAAGTCCCACAAAAAAAAAAAAAAACGTAATTTAATTTTTTATTATTATTATAATTATTATTTTTTTTATCTCGAAGCTTCAAATTAAAATCGAATCTCGGCCCCGAAGCTTCAAATTCCAAAAAAATATTCAAAGGTCAGCCCTAGTCATAGTGGACTCATGCTTGCTCTTTGCCAGATCTAAAGTGAGGACAGTGTACCTCTGCTGAATCGTGCCACGTAAGTTGAACAGGGGACTCCCAGGTGTTTTCCAAACGGTGCTTGTCAGATGTTAAGGAGCAGAAGCAATTATAGTACATTGCTACTGTAACAACACAACTAGCTACCAGAGTTACCGTGAGATTTATGAACTGGACTTGAAGAAGTGTTTATTTGTAGCACGAACACACACATGCGAGATGGGCGACACATATAGGTAGGAACACACATCTGCGCTTGACCCATCCCGTCGTCCTTCCCCCTATTAGGGCACCCGGGAGCAGACATGGGTTTCGGCGTGGGGCCCCGCCCTGGGGACCAATCCAAATGCTCCTGTCCGTCTTCGTCAGGGACGCAATAGCGTTAGCAATCTGTTCTGCATGTTTTCCCATTGGGTTCATCTCTTTTTCTGGAGGGGAAACTTGCGAGCACGGGGAGAACATGCAAACTGCACACAGAAAGGCCAGAGAGATACTCCTATAGGGTCACCAAATCCATATGATCCAAATGCAGAACAGCATGTCGATTTTGCAGAACATTTGTTGAAATTGTGAGACAGTATTGAATAGGTATGCAAAAATCATGTTTACATAATAATGTATTAATAATTTTGATAAAAATATAAGCATTTAATGTATTAAAAACACAATATTGTTGTGTCTTAATTGCTTATTATATTCATAATTATATAGAAGACAGAGGTTCCAGAGTCCTATGGCTATAGTTAAGATGTACATGTACCCTGTGATCTCTCTTGTAATGTGATACTGAAGTACATACATTGTCTAAACTGGCTTTTTTTTATTATTATTCTAAACCTGTCCAGAACACTACACAGTTACAACTTTTCATTCAATGATAATCTGACAACATTTTACAATTATTAAAATGATAATACTTTAACTTTAATTAACATTTGAAATGTAAATATATCACAGGTATTTACAGCATGTATAATAATAACATGAGTAGCATGAGTAGGCCTACAAAGTGTGTTATCCTGCATAAGTGAAATACATATAACATACAAATTAAAACAGCAGTGAACAATAGGAAACAACAAAAAAGTAGCCTACCCAAGCAAATGGCAGTATAAAATAACATAAATTGTAGGCCAATATAAATTGCACCTTCATTACTGCGCCCAAATCTCAGAAGGTTTCAGCACCATGGAGAGCACCATAGTGCAAGTACGTACCTTAGGCCTAAAAATAAATGGTTTGGTTCCGGTTGCCGACCGACCCTGCCGATTTAGGTGCGACCCAATTTATTCTATGAGTTAAAAAAAAGAAAAGTTTCATAAAAATCTTAGTCAAACCTTTAGTATTATGGATATTAAACATGCTGGCAGAGTACATGCATCCATGTTGTCGTGGACATTTTAATTAAATAAAGAAATTCCCTATCCATAGTCGCCGTGGGAAAAAATAAAATAAAAAATAAAATAAAATAAATTCCGTACCTACCCATGGCCTTAACTGACAACCAACAGGAACCACATTTTTTTTTATGCCTTATAGGCCTTTAGTGCTTGATGAATTTATATTTATTACTGGACCGTGCAGCTTAACACTTTCAGTGCCAGGTCGTGTTTTTCTTTTTACCCCGTTGATGCCACGGTCCATGGCCCATGTAACGTTAATATCGCCTAATCTATGTTTTAAATTATGATATGTGTCTAATCTGCCCATCGCTTATCAAAGAATCATTTTCCAGTCAACATTGGCAAAGCAGATTGTGTTTTTAATCATTTCCTTTTTATAGCATTTTGAAAACCACTCGGTTTCGAAGAAAAAACAACACATCCCATGATAATCGCCTTTTACTGGAATATTCCAGAACGTTAACATTTGTCTGTCTATTTATGAATAGTTTTCAAATAAACGCTAGATGGTCGATAGTATATGTGTGCGCACGCACGCTCGTGCCGTGCGCTGATAATCGCTGCTATTATTTCCTCATGGCTTTTACAGTGAAACAGCCATATCACATATAGTGGAAACGCTTATATCTCCATGAAAACAAGTCTGATTATCCTAACACTGATAACATAGATTCCTTACCTGACATCAGATGGTATCCAAATGGTATATTCCAATTCCTGATCACCATTCGAAAAAATCGCTAAGTATATTGATCCAACGTGTGTACAGTATAACCCATGATCGCCGCGGCTCAGACGCTCCAGAATGAACTCTGGTAACTCCGGCTGCATCAGTGGACTGGAAAATGTGGACTGGAATATTTTTTCCCCCCCCATCCATTTTCAGCCTGTAGCCTGTGTCTGTCATGGCTTTCCTTTAGAAATGTAAGATGTAGCCTGTGTCTGTCATAGCTGTTCTTTAGAAATGTAAGATGTAGCCTGTGTCTGTCATGGCTTTCCTTTAGAAATGTAAGATGTAGCCTGTGTCTGTCATAGCTTTCCTTTAGAAATGTAAGATGTAGCCTGTGTCTGTCATAGCTGTTCTTTAGAAATGTAAGATGTAGCCTGTGTCTGTCATAGCTTTCCTTTATCAGAAATGTAAGATGTAGCCTGTGTCTGTCATAGCTTTCCTTTATCAGAAATGTAAGATGTAGCCTGTGTCTGTCATAGCTTTCCTTGACCACAAAATGTCACTTGGCTTGTTTTTGTCTGGCCATGTTTAATTTCCTTGTAACTTCAAGTTCACGCTCCTCTCGTTCCCGCCTGGCGTGATCACAAAAAAAGAACGGGAGTGGTTCTTGTATAGTAAATAGATGGATATAGCAAGATAGCATAAGGATATATAGTATAACTGTAGATTGTATAGTATAGTATTGTATAGTAGTGTACATAAGACCCAGTGCCTCATCCGTAGCTAACATTGTATTGCACTATCGCAGGACCTTAGCATGTCTTTTACCATGCTTTTTGTAAACTTTATGTACATTATACCTGTTATGTCTTATTCTTATTACTTGTATTATTGCACAAATGTCTTATTCTTATTACTTGTATTATTGCACAATCGCTGCGGGCATGACCACCCGCATTTCACTGTATGCTTGTATGCCGTGACAAATAAAACTCTTGACTTGACTTTGACGACGCTCTCACAAGAGGGGCTTTCAAGCGTGTTCTCAACGACTGTGTTTAAATGTCCGTTGTTCCCCTTTAACAAGATTACTTTGCACGGAGAGGACAAGATGAATGGGGAGGCCTATACTGTGTAATACCTAGCTGTGCACAGCGAAAACCATCATTAGACAGGTGCTTAGAGCTGAGACTTGCACCTGGCAGCTGGTGAATAGAGGCAGTATTGCTATTGTCTGTACGACTGTTTATATGAAGTGGGACTGGTTTTGTGAAGTGCTTGTAGCGCATAACCTCCGACGCTCATTCTGTAGTCCGCCCTCATCCATTCAGCTTGGAATTTTTTATTTAAAAAAAAAAAAATGTATCCTCTCTTTCTCAGATTTTTCTCTGTTTTCTCCCCGTCCCAATTTAGTCGTTGTGCCAATTCCCCCCCTCCCCTACCTGTTTGTTGTGCGCATGTTCTCCTACTGGTCGGTACAAGGGAACCCTGAAGTCATCCGCACACTTCCTCCGACACGTGCAGCGACAGCCAGTGACTCTTTTTTCACCTGGAAGCGAGGACTCTCATTGGTGAAGTGTAACGCGTGGGAGGGCACGCTGCCTCCATCAAGTCCTGCCTCCGCTGAGCAAGCGCCCAGACCTGACCTGTAGGCGTCGCTGTCCACAACGCCAGATTCCCACCCATGACTTGCCCTCCCCCTAACCCAGCCAAACGGGTTAGTATAGCGATCAACCCAAGCCCCAAGCAATGCTGACTCCGGGAGTCGAGACCGCAGCCTCTTGCATTGGTGACGAGCGCAATCTCCGCTACGCCACCTGACCGCGTGTCAGCTTGAAATTCTATGTTAAATTCAACCTTGTCCGTTGAGATATTCTCTGTACAAAAGGCACAAATCCACCCAAGGCCCCTCCTCCTCCTCATAACACTATAGGACGGAGGCATTTGGTTTATTTACGGGAGGTGTTTCTGTAACTGCTGGGTATAGGCTAACAGCCAATCGAAACATGCGGTGGAGGGCCAAGCTAATAGAATCTGACAGGAATGGAGTTGTGGAGGCCGCTCAGGCGTCGTAAAACTGTCGTCGTTTAAGCCCCTATATTTGTCGCTATTACCTGCTCTCCTCTCCCTCCGGGGGGGGGGGGGGGGGGGGCGAGAGGAGAGCGCAGGAGAGAGCAGACTGCTACTGTAGAAGTGTGTTTAGTGAGTGTTGAATTAGGTAGCCTGCCGTTTTACTGATCAGCCACCTTGGCCCATCTCATTGGCACCTGTGTGTGTGAAAGTTGGCCTCTACACTCGCGTGTGTGTGTGTGTGTGTGACTGTGTGTTTTTGTGTGCATGCTTGTATGCCTGTGTGTGTTTGTATGCCTGTGTGTGTGACATTAAGAGAAAATCCATTGGCAATTAATGAATGAATGTAGGGTATGTACATCAATATTGCTCTATCCAGGACAGTATATTGGTGTCTGCTGATACATGGGGAAGATTAGAAGGGATCTGATAATATAGCCTAGTATATTTCAGCTCGGTCTGTGCTGCACACAGTGAGCCATGTGCATTTGTTTACACCACACCTCTGCACTCAGTATCGCATGCTGATCTGGCCGTGTGCTTTAGGGGATCACTTTGTTGATGCTGCTGACAGCTGCCTTTTCATATAGTCAAAACAAGACGTACATTATAAATCATATGCGTCTGTATTAGAAAACAAAAAGGTATATGCAAAAAAAAAGAATGATCGGAAGTAAATTTCCTAAATTTCACATTAGAGCAGAATGAAACTACAGTTATTTTTAGCCCCGCTAGCCTGCGGAACTGGAGGGGCTCTAAGGATGGTAGAGCTGCGTGATTAATCCAGTTTCAATTTCAGTTACCATTTTGGCTTCCCACGATCATGAAAGCAAGATAATCGAGAGCGGTGTTGCTCTCATTTTGTCTCGTGTTGTAAATGCAGTGCACGCTTCCTTCACAGTGGTGCGCTCCGCCCATCCCCTCCAAGCCAAAACAGCAGCTTCAGCTCGTGTTGAGAGGGAGGAGGGAGCTGTTTTGAAACATCTTTGGTAACTTGTAGAAGATGACAGAAGGGCAGCCTTTGGTCGACAAGACATCGTCATCATATAATGTCATCAATAATTGTGATATGATTTTTGGCATAATAATTGTGCAGCCCTAAATGTCGGTTGGTTGGTGGCACTCGTCGTACTGGGTCCAAGCACTGGGTGGTGCGCTAGCATGGACAAAGTAGACAAGATGAAAGTGGCCCGAATCTGATTTCTATATGTGACTCGGATTCTAATTTGTCACAGTGTGAACAGCACAAATCACATGGAATCTGATAAAATTCTGATTCAGTTCAGGAATGTGAGCAGTTCACACTGGAATCTGATATTGGGCACATTTAAAAAATAGTGTTAACAGCCAAACAAAAAAATCTGATCTGAGCAATAAATCAGAATTGAGCACTAAGGCTTGCAGTGTGAACGCAGCCTTAGACTCTTAAGTCTTGTTTAAGCACTTTTGATCCTTGTGGGGAAACTGTGTTGGCAGCATCAGAAGAAGAAGAAGCTGTACCTCAGAAACACGTCGACATATAGAAGGGATTGGGCTGCTGTCCTGAACAGTCTTTTCCTTAAAGCCACCAAATTGAACTTGGTCGGTCAGCAGTGTAGGTTAGACTGAGAAGCTCTAACTCAGAGCCCAAACATAGTGACCTGGACGGCCCAGGGCCAGAGCCTAACCTGGACGGCCCATGGCCAGAGCCTAACCTGGATGGCCCAGGGCCAGAGCCTAACCTGCATGGGTGGGGGAATGTGATTGGACCAAAGCAGAGACACACACAGACGGTGGAGCAGACAGAGATGCTGCTTGCAGTTGAGATAGCGGAGAATTTTGACTCGTTGCGTGTTGGCGCTGTCTCGCAGATAATACAGATAATACATATGAAAAGTATAATTTGCCAGTCCAGAGACAGTTGTGGTTCGGTCCGGATCTGGACCGGAGTCCGGACTTTGAGAGACCTACAGTATAATACTGCCAGCTGCTATAACAAAACCAAAAACGATCGGTATCGGCTAGGGCTGTCTTAAATACTTCGAAGCTTCGAAGCTTCGTTCGATGGGCATGGGATTCGAATATGAAAATAAAACACTGCGCTCACTTTGAAGCCACAGCTGCACTTCAGAAAGCAGGAAACAGCAGGGGGTCAGTCAGAGGCTTCAGATAAATATGAATATGGAAAATGATTCTGTTTTAATATCCATACAGTTGGCCCATTAGGAGATCATAGCGAGAGATACTGTATGCCCCATGTGCAGGTTATGAATTCCCCCAGGTATTCCCTCAGACGGTGAATGCCGTCTTGTGGCGCTAATTGGGCAGTAGGGATGGGCATCGATTTTTGAATATTCAAATAGTTGTTTGATTATAAAAAAATCGAATAGGTTATGCGAATATTGTTTCGTCTCAAAAAACGTTCCCTTGTTTTTACCGGAAACTACAGATTCAGATTCAGATTCCTTTATTAAGCCATATGTGTAACCACATTGGTAATTGTCTCAGCGATACAGAGTATGCATTTTTCCATACATTTTCTTTTCATATAACAACAAGACACAGGACAAATATTACTATACACTGTACCCTATTAACTGTTACACCACTGAATGGCATGCTGGGTACAGCTTGCTAGCTAGCCAGGTAGGGGGTCATCCCTATGTTCCCCGGGTTCTATGTTCCCTGGGTCCTATGTTCCCCGATTGATTGATTGAAAATTTAATAAATGTTTATTATTTTATTAATTATTAATGTCCGCCTTGTTTCAAACTGGTTAAGCTTAGGCCCTCTTTCGAAGTAGTTTTTTTTGAAATTTTGCAAGATATGGTTATTTTGTTTTTTTTGAAATTTTGCAAGATATGGTTATTTCAATAGTACATGCACTATAGACATTCATGTTATGAGTGGGCGTTCTACCCTGTAGCAAGATGGCCGCCATGTGGCAACGTCGGTCTCCGTTGGCCAGCAGCGTGGGTGAGTCATCTAGTCTTTATATATATCTATGATTGATGACAGCAGCCAGCTAGCTGCTGTCATCATAGATATAGTTCCCAGTGACTATCTACTGTATTTGGTTAGGAACCTTCAGTAAACCAGTAGTAGATGATCGTGTATTCTTGGGGGCACATAGTTGACAATACACAACGCTACGCATGTTAACAGGAAATAAACTTGCTCTACAGTGGAGGAAACGTGAGCAGATTCTCACCTTAATCACTGACACACCGAAATAACAAAGGAGAAGTTGAAGAGTGAAGCTGGCTGTGGCAACGCATAGATCCATGCACAATGGCTGACCGCAATTTGCTATGCATAGCCCATGGTGACAGTCCCTGCATGCTGTGGGAACAATCAACTCAGTGCATATCTCTTTGTCTTCTTGCGTTCTTTAGGTGGAATAGCCTATTCATACATTTCAGGAATGGCCATGTAGTCGTGCCTCTGTGAAGCTGCAGTTAAATGCTTTGGTGGAAACGCAACGCCAGAGCAAATTGGACATGTTTGCCTGGATGTTTCAAATTGCGCCTGTGGCAAGTCCTGCCCTTAAAGAATATTTGTTTGCGCAGGCTAATCCATAATTGATGTCGGCCTATAGGACTGCTCAAAGAAAAACTTGGATTGGACCTTTAAAGATGCAGCTTGAGAAGAAGCTCATTTCTCACGTTGCTGATGGAAGGAAGGGGGGATGAGGGAAGGCAACAAGTATTGAATTAGTTTGCATGAGAGGAGGGAAATTGAAATATGGATTGGGGTCGCAAATGCCTGCTAGTGCTATTGGCTGTTTGGGATATGGAGGATGGAATGTATTTTCTGTGTGTATGTGTGTCAGCGTGTGACTGATGCAGACAGTGCTGGTATCGAATGGTTTTCCAGCGCCCCAGCACGGCCCTATTTTCCAATAACAAGTTGGGAGCGGGAGTGACACAGATGAAGTGGATGTTTTAAGAGGAAAAGTAATCTTAAAGAGCCGCCCGACCATTCCTCACTCTTAGCGCCCGGCCTCCTCCGACCGCCTCCCCTCCATCACTGCCTCCATCTTGGGAGCGAGACGGGGGCCCGGCTCTCTCCTGCCATCTGCCATTTAGATGTATTTAAATCATGCATGCATGCCAAGCGTGGCGGGCGGGGCGTGGACCCACGGTTTGATCTGCCCCGGTCCCTGCTCTTTCTCCCAGGCTGTGCAGCCTCACTCCTGACCCCTGACCCCGGGAAGCCGTCTGAATTAGAATGAATGACAATTCGGAGCTATTTAAACATGTCCTTAGCCCAAAAAGTCACATCGAATTGTGTTGATATTTCCTGGCATTTAAGCGCGGGGGGGGGGGGTGGGCGACAATAGTGGTCCATCCCTGATAGTTTGATAGCGTACACAGATTGCAGAACGCAGTTCCGTGTGGATGAAAGGTGCATGCATACGATAAAAATACTGACTGATACGACCAAAATCGTTTTCGTCTGGACATGGCCTTAGGCTATGGTTAGACTAGTGTATTCCTGGCGTTTTTTTATACGTTTTTGACGACGTATGATGTCCTATCTACACAGAAACGCGTTTTTTGGCGTTTTTTTGTGGATACGGCTGAAACGCAAAATTGTGTTTGCGTTTGGAGATACGCAAAAAAAACGAGTCGACAACAGCGTGTAGTCAGCACGCTAGCCGTTGTTGCGAAAACGCCCATGCGCAGTAGATACCATCTGCGTGCCCTTCCGGTGACAATGACAACAGTGTGTGTGTTTGGGACAGAGCTCCGTGTCCCAAATAGCTTCAGCTACCATGTGTTGTCAAGTTATTGTTATAAGGACCCCAGTCCAAGCTACAACAGTCTGCATTCCCTTAACAATTGTTTGTATTGAGCCGTATTGTATTGTACCCATATGCAATATGTTAAATAAAGTTTACATCCATTCATTCTGCTAGCATTACCGATAGCATGAGCAGCTGGCTAACGTGAGCTATCAGGATTCAGACCCTGTTAGCTCAGAGTTCCTCTTTCAACTTAACAAGCATTAAACAAAATGGCCCAGTCATCTATTCACCTTTGTTTAATACACACAGCGTTGTCTCTAATGTTATCTAACTACTGATAGTTCGCGATATCATCAGTTTTGTTGCTGGCTAAGTAGCGTGAGCTAACGTTAGCTTCTAGCCACAATGCTATATTGTTATAATGGCATACTCCATTGACGTTAGCATGCAGCTAACAATGCTACTGAGCGTTTTTTAGACTAAAACTATCCGCTCTTGGTGGTCACTTGTGTTGATGTTAGTTTTGTTTCATCAACAAATGACAAGCAGAACACACAGTGAATGTATCCGTTTTGTTTATTGCACTTTTATTAGGCTTTGCTGGAAAATTATTGCTGCATTGAGTAAACAAGATGGTGGCGCGGCATAGGCTGCCTTATTGACATTTCTTTGGTGGAGCTTCCACCAGGAAGTGTATTGGCACATTCGTTCTGATTGGTTGAAATTGCCTTCATGTTTGCCACCTACTGCCACCTACTGCTTTGGCAGTGTACTACATCAGTGTGCTTGGCTGACAAAAACGAAAAAAAAACGAAAGTGTGACTCGAGGCGCATGACGTCGCGGCGATACGCGGCGATGCGTATAAGAAAACAATACGAAGATGATACGAAAGGTGTAACCTCAGCCTTAGTTAGGACTCGGGAGGCTAGACTGTGGCGGAGGTGTTATATATCGGACTGTGAAGCTCTGTATCCCCCCCCCCCCCCCCCCATGCTGCTTTGACACCTGAATTTCCCCAAGGGGATTAATAAAGGATCATCTTATCTTATCTTATGATGGAGCTTGATTAGGGCCCGTCTTGCCAAGCCTCACTAAAGTAGTGTCAGGATATGTGTACAGTTAAATTGAAGAAAGATTTGTTTAGATAAACATCTTGTCTTTCTTCTTCTCTTATTTCTGTAATAACTTCATGACCTTGTACTACCCTCCCAAACTTGTTCACACACGCACGCACGCACACACGCACACACGCACACACACACACACACACACACACACACACACACACACACACACACACACACACACACACACACACACACACACACACACACACACACACACACACACACACACACACACACACACACACACACACACAAACCAGCTCACACACACACACACACACACACACAAACCAGCTAAGAGTATTCTGAGATCTGTGCCTTTTTTCCTTTGATCCCCATTCAGTTCAGAATATTAGACATCGTGGATATTAGAATATTACAGACATTCAGGTCAATGCCACCATTGCGAAGGGTGTAAAATAGATACACAAACTACTTCTTTCAATGATCATATTCCATTAACATTTTATAATAATAATGCTATAATGTTATTATAATAATGCCAACAAATGAATGATTAATGAAGTAGGCTAGTTGTAAATATGATGACAAGATAATTATTGTATTGGAGAGACTGACTTAATTGATCTCATAGTGTAAAAACTGTGCCTGGTCTAAATCTAGCGTCTCTGTACCTCTCTAGTCTCTGACCACAGCTGTTATCTCTGTACCTCTCTAGTCTCTGACCACAGCTGTTATCTCTGTACCTCTCTAGTCTCTGACCACAGCTGTTATCTCTGTACCTCTCTAGTCTCTGACCACAGCTGTTATCTCTGTACCTCTCTAGTCTCTGACCACAGCTGTTATCTCTGTACCTCTCTAGTCTCTGACCACAGCTGTTATCTCTGTCCCTCTCTAGTCTCTGACCACAGCTGTTATCTCTGTACCTCTCTAGTCTCTGACCACAGCTGTTATCTCTGTACCTCTCTAGTCTCTGACCACAGCTGTTATCTCTGTCCCTCTGTAGTCTCTGACCACAGCTGTTATCTCTGTACCTCTCTAGTCTCTGACCACAGCTGTTATCTCTGTACCTCTCTAGTCTTTGACCACAGCTGTTATCTCTGTCCCTCTGTAGTCTCTGACCACAGCTGTTATCTCTGTACCTCTCTAGTCTCTGACCACAGCTGTTATCTTTGTACCACTCTAGTCTCTGACCACAGCTGTTATCTTTGTACCACTCTAGTCTCTGACCACAGATGTTATCTCTGTACCTCTCTGGTCTCTGACCACAGGTGTTATCTCTGAAACCCAACTCTTTTATTGCCCTTTATACACATCCTTGATAAACACAGGTCACACATTCACATCGCCTGCCTCCAGGTCACACATTTCTCCCTCACCCACACTTATTATGTGTTATATAATAACAAAATATGTCTCAAGATTATATAATTCTATGGTGAATTCTGTCACATCAATCTGTATATAGGCCTATTAGTGTAAACAAACCTAAAAACCGATATCGGTACCTGTACCAGTTCCTGGAATTCTGTTCCTGTACCCAATGGTACCTTTCTTTGGTACTTAACTGTTACGATTCCTGGAACGTTTCGTTGGCATGTCGGTGGTAGAGATGAGTAGAACCCGGAATGCAGACTTAACACGAGGAGAGGTAGTGGAGGATGAAATAGATGAAGCACGAGTCGTGGATGAAAGTAATAAGCACTTTACTTAATGTGGCAAACAATACAAAACTGACTCACTGGGAATACGGAGAAACATAAGGTTGACAGCACACAGGACAAGGGTAACATGAACAATAATCCAGCACAGGAAGGCAGGGCAGACAACACTAATATACACAGACTAATTGACACATGAGGGTGATTGGGAACAAGACACAGCTGCGTGGAAAAGACAGAACAACCTGGGGTAAAATACTGAAACATGACAACACTAAATAACACATAGATACAGACAAAGGGGAGACATCACTAGACTAGACAATGGGGCACAACACAGACAGCAGATACACAGACAACAGATTAGTGAGTATGACAGAGACCAAATTAATAAGACAGGCACAAATGCAATAGGGTATTGTTCATGAGTGGTGTTGAAAGTCCGATGGCCGGTCCAATAGGACCGGGGGGGGGGTGACACTTAACTCTCTGTAATAACAATTTTTTTTAATTTCAGCTGTAAAAAACAAGCCCACACTTCTCAATTTCAACATTGTTTATTTAGTTATTTATTCGTTTATTTGTTGTTGTAATACACCACACAAAATAAATTGCATGATCATGTATTATGTTTTTAAATGTTTAAATATCAACATTATGTGACCATCCTCAGTAAATATGATCTCCTCTGACCTAGTCTGGTCTTTCCAAAGACCCAAGAGATGGGACAGTAATATATATTTGTGGAAAAGGCTCCCTCTTGTCTAGTATTACATTCTTATATTAAACATGAGGTAGCACTTTATAATAACACCCTGTTATAATACATTTATAAGGTATTTGTAGATAATGAACTAATCATGAACAAATCATTTATACACATTCGTAAATTATTATTAAATTATTTATAACTATATTTGTATAACATTTACAAATTAGTTCTACATTATTTATAACTCATTATCAACATTGTTTGTACTTGATTTGTTCATCATTAAATAATCAAGTTTCAAGTTTCAAGTTTCTTTAATAGTTGTCATACAGAAGTACAGAATACTTTTGTACAAAATGCTTCTTACTGTTGCGCTCCAGAGACTGTGCATGACAAGATAAGTATGAAATAAAAACATAGTAAAAATTAGAAGAAAAAAAAAAAGAGGTCACAGTGTTCAGTTTAGACATATGTACAATGTTCGTAGACGTAGTTACCATACAATATACAATACTGTGCAGTGTACTAATATACAATACTATATAGTGCAAGGCATAAATGGACGAGGTGCAGTTTAATGTGTAGTAACACATTGGTAGACGCTTTGAAAAATGGATATGAAAAAACTACTATACTGTATCTCCATTTATTTGTTCATGTTCAACAAATGATTTGTTAAGACATTCATAAAACATCTATAAATCATTTGCAGATGCTATTGTGTGCCCTAATCTGAAGTGAAGCCTATTCATCATTAACAAATGTCGAATACAGTTAATTATTTGTTTACTTTTTCATCACCTGTTACAAATGTTGTAGACAGCTTTCGGATACACCCTTCTTTGTGACATCAAACAGTGACAGAATTAGGACTATAGATAAATGCAATTTTATTAACATATAAAATACATGTGCATGACATATAGTGTAACTTGGGGGGCACTAGGACCCAGGAGTACCCTGGCCAGGTAGAGTATCTAGAGAGGAAGTCTCACACGAGTGAGACTTGACGTCACGTGTGTTGCCGTCTGTTTGAATGGAAGCACGATACATGCAGAACCAAGTTATTCGTGTTGCTCCTGCCCCATGCTTTTAACACTTTAATCGCAGATGACGTGTTTAGACGTCATTCCTAGCCATGCTCATTCTGCCGAAGACGCCGTAACTCGTCTTTGATATCAATAATTCAAAAATCTGTGATCGAAATCATATTTCTCCTCCGGAGCCATGAGATGTACTGGTGAGCTCCACTCAACTGTCTAACGGTTCGAGAGCGCCATCTGGTGGCCGATCGGAAGATCGGCCAAGAGGGAGGGGCGCGCCAAACAGGAAGTGCTCATCCATATGTCGTCCGGGCACTCGCGATCGGTAGCCGGACTCCATCTCAACACACTGGATGATCAATCGCTCGCCCTAACTCAATAAACAACGTTATTTGGACGTATATAGTATTATACAACCTGGAAATGGTTCATCAGGATCAACATCCCATAATCGAAAACGGTCTACTCCACGCTGATCGTCCAACGGCGCGAGGAACATACGGTAAGATCCAGCGTTATTTTCTAACGTATTCCATATAAACTGCTCTGATGACCATATGACCCACACTAGACGAATGGTATAATGTTGCCCACGGAATTATAAACGCCCCCTCGCCCATCCGGTCAATATCAGATGATACGTAGTAACTTCTAGAACCACGTCCAGTTGAAATTTTTTATCTCACGCCGATTGCTATCAAACTGTATTTCATCATCAATATAATGCATTTGGAGCTATAAATCAAGTTCTGGAGAAAGCTGCAGAAAACGATAAAAACATACTTATACTTTAGACCATATTTTAGTATGAATATGTGAATTAAAAAGTATATCGTTGCTACACCCTGAACAATGGATATAGGACATTGAATGGGCCATAATAATGGCAATCTAGCAATAGAATTTAAAAAGTTATAGCCCTGCAAAGAAGGGGAACTTCTCCATAGACAAATAGAGCTGGCTAGGGATGGTAAATTATGAATTTAACCCATGGCGATCAAAGTGTTAATAAGGTATGAGCAGGTTAAACACCTTTTTTGTTGGTAAATCTATTCCATAATTTCCGACCTACAAACAACTCTTATATGTTGTGTAGACGTACTTGATGTGGTGGGCGCTAACGTTACATTTGTTCCTAATGTGTGCTCAGTGCTCAGTATATTGCGGTATGTGATGATGACACGACACACAAGAGTAATAATTATTTGTATTTTCAGGCTGTATCTGTGCCTATACAGTCTGAAAATACAAATAATTATAATAATAATCTGTTCATATGTCATGCACATGTATTTTATATGTTAATAAAATTGCATTTATCTTTAGTCCTAATTCTGTCACTGTTTGATGTCACAAAGAAGGGTGTATCCGAAAGCTGTCTACAACATTTGTAACATGTGATGAAAAAGTAAACAAATAATTAACTATATTAGACATTTGTTAATGATGAATAGGCTTCACTTCAGATTAGGGCACACAATAGCATCTGCAAATGATTTATAGATGTTTTATGAATGTCTTAACAAATCATTTGTTGAACATGAAAAATAAATGGAGGTACAATATAGTCGTTTTTTCATATCCATTTTTCAAAGCATCTACAAATGTGTTACTACACATTAAACAACATTATTTAATGATGAACAAATCAAGTACAAACAATGTTGATAATGAGTTATAAATAATGTAGAACTAATCTGTAAATGTTATACAAATATAGTTATAAATGATTTAATAATCATTTATGAATGTATATAAATGGTTTGTTCATGATTAGTTCATTATCTACAAATACCTTATAAATGTATCATAACAGGGTGTTATTATAAAGTGCTACCAAACATGAAAAGGTACCGAAATCTGGTACCAGCTGATCTAGCGTGAATCAGTACTCGGTAGTACCGATGTAATTCAGTCAGTACCTTTAAAAGTACAGAGTTCGTACCCAATCCTAATATTTTGGCCTTTCAGTTTAATGGACTCTGCCCTGAATCATAACAACAAAGCCAGGTGATGGTACAGAGTCTGTGGAAAATGTAAACTAGAGGTGTGAAATTACCTGAAATGAAAAACACAGATATATATTCCTGTAACATAGAATGAGAGGGGGAGATTTCTGTCAAGGACAGGAGAGACATTTACATTTACAGAGACGATGGTGGTAGTGAAATCGATAGTTGGTGTGATTCTGAAATTGAGGATTTTTCTTGGTTCAGAAAAGCGGGCTTAGAGGGTAGAATATGAAACGGCTCTTGCAAAGGCCCCTCATGTGAGCAGGTCTATTGATTTCTGAGGCCATGGTCAAATTATAGTTTGGTGTTTTTGTCCGAAGCTCACTTTGCAGCCCTTTTAAAGACCCAGTGACAGACCCGGGACCAGGGGCGGACCTAGCACATTTGGCGCCCTAGGCGAGATTCACCACTGCGCCGTTTTAAAAATAATACATTTTCTTTTATTATTATTATTATTATTATTATTATTATTATTATTATTATTATTATTATTATTATTATTATTATTATTATTATTATTATTATTATTATTATTATTATTATTATTATTATTATTATTATTATTATTATTATTATTATTATTATTATTATTATTATTATTATTATTATTATTATTATTATTATTATTATTATTATTATTATTATTATTATTATTATTATTATTATTATTTTTTTTTTTTTTTTTTTTTTTTTTTATTTTTTTTTTTATTTTGCTCGCCGCAGTTTTGGCGCATCCCTCTATATCTGCAACCATTATTTTTACATAAAAAAATTCTACCATAAGGGAAAATGAGCCAAAAATCTAAAACGGTCGGTCGGTCTGAGATTCCCCCCCCCCCCCCCCAAAAAAAATCAAAACATCGCCGCGCTACCAACCAGTTAACCATTTTCACTGCGACAATACACCGAAGGTTAACCCTTTCACGACCGTCGGTTGTGTGATAGTAAAGGGTTAACCCTCCGTCGTGTGGCAGTGAAAGGGTTAACAGTTATACAATAAAGTACTGCACCTTTATTTTTTACAAGCAAGAACAAGAGCTAAGAATAAATGTAAAGTGCACACTAAAGAATTAAAACAAATAAACAACTTAGCTAACACACAATAATAATAATAATAATAACAAACAATAAAATAACGTGCAAATTTGCTTTAAAAAAAAATTATGTATTGTAAAATATGTTACACATATATAATCAAAATATAATATGCTAAATAAACAAACAAATAAATAAAAATTACAAATTCACTTTGTCTAAAGAACTATTTACATTCCACTCCCTATCATCATACTTCAAGGTTAGCCTGTAGCTCCTACTGGTTTCCATTTACAGTGCAATCCTTCTGGCCTTCCTCGCTGCAAAGTCATCAATCACATCAAATTGTCCAACTCCTGAGCCAGCTCCTTCCCATCCAAATCAGATTGCCCTCCATGGTTTAACTTTAAGGTGTGTACAAGTGCCTCTGCTTGCTTCATCAGCTCTTGGTGTGGCAGGTCTTGGAAGTTGTACAAAATTGCATACCTTTCACCTTGGCACGTTTCTTGTCTTCTTCTTTTCTTCTCTTTTTAAACTGGATGGCCGGATGGCTTTTGCCTCTTCATAGTTCTCTAACCAGACCAGGCTGCAGAAACAAATTAGTGGGGGGGCATAAAATGTTCTCGGGGGGGCACAATGGTTTTTCAACACAGGTTCCCTTTTATACGTTTCAGCTGGGACAGCGGCGCTGTGGCTTGCTTGGCGCTGCCCACGGTGCTGAACTAAACAGCAGAGAGGCAATTGAAAAATCTAATTTCTCTCTATCTTAAGAACTTTCACTTATACAAAAACAGACTGAACGGATATATATAACAGACCTGCTGGGGCAGCGGACTGAGAGCAGGGGACACAAACAGGCTGGATAAGATGGTCAAGAAGGCCAGTAGCGTGGTTGGGGTGGAGCTGGACTCTAGCTAGGGTGGCGGAGAGGAGGAACCTTGCTAAGCTCCAGGCCATCAGGGAAAACCCCTCCCACCCACTATACACAGACTTGGCTGACAGGAGGAGCATGTTAGGACTGCACTGAACGGCACAGGAAGTCCTTCATTCCGACAGCCATCAGACTATACAATGCATCACTGTGCCTCACTGCATCACTGAGCACAGAGTGACAGTTACCATCTTCCTGGACTTTTTAAACAGCACTGTGCATTATTACACCTACTGTAGACTTCAGTATATTTTTACTGTATTTATTTACTGTATCTTTTATTCTATTTTTATTCTATTTCATTTTATTCTATTCTTAGGCCATTTGTTTTGTTATTCTTATTTGTGACTTGTTCTGTCTAAATGTTTAATGTTGAGTGATTTGCAGTGTCAAATTTCCCTCAGGATAATACATTTATATTCTATTCTATTCTATTCTATATCTTTGAAAAGTCTCCATTTATTCAACACTTCTGAATTCACTGACAAACTGAACTGAACTGACAAAAATAAGGTGCATAAAAAAGCAAACAAAATTCCTCCACAGGTATACTCACCATCATAAGTAGAGAGGCAAGCGGTGTTTGGGGACAGAGTGAAATCTTCTTAAAACACTGCCCCTCATTCCTGAACTTTTTTGTTAAAGGGGTTATGCACTGCTATTCCTAGCACTATTTGGGCAACTTTACACACTTCCTGTGAGTCTATGTAACACATCTGTAATTTTTATTCAAAAAATAATCATTGTTTTATATTTCTAATCTTGTACTCAAAACCAGCATTTTTCAGCCTCATGAAAGCAGGCTATTATTGGCTTGGCTCCACCCATACTAGCAGAATGCTTTGAGTGACAGCCACCCACCAAATAGTATTGAGCAGTACTGTAGCAATACAAATATGGTATGTCATAAATATAGAGATGTAGCAGTACTGTCTATCTATATATATGTTACCACTATTTGTAAAAGCCACAACCACGTTACCATATTTGTAATAATGTAAATCATTGTGTCGTTGTACATATTGTGTATACACCGTTAGAAGCTAACATAGCTTAGCTTGGTAGCTATTGTGCTAACAACATATCCCGACGTCCGGCTCGCTGGCCGGCATGCACGCCCGACACAAAATGGTTCTCTCCTCTCTGTACACCCCCGTCCCCACGGGTACCCTGCCGGGGAGCCCATGGACGCGACAACGGCGGCAGCCGTAGGGTGCTCGAGCCCGCCGTAACGCTAGTGGTACACAATAGCTATGAGCTAACTAACGCTACGGCCGCCGCTGTTGTCGCGTCCACAAGCTCCCCGGCAGGACACCCGCGAGAACGGGGGCACACAAGGAGGAGAGAACCACCCCAAATCGAGCACTCATGCCGGCCGACAAGCCGGACACCGCGGTTGTTGTTAGCACAATAGTAGCCCACTGTGATGCACCGAGTGGGCCACCATTGATCAACATGCAGCGATGTGTAGCTTGCATGATGCGTGTGCAGTGCTTTGCCACACAGGTCTGAGAAGAGGACCTGCACATGATAGCAACCGGGAGCGTCGCGGAGCATTCAGCCTGCTGGCTACCTAGATCCACTTCAACCAGCCGAGCGTCGGGAGCTCCAGCAGCTTGTCGATGTGCTAATAGCCTGGAGCCAGCTACCGTTAGCTTGCAGAGGCTCCAGCACACCGACAAGCTGTGTAGCCAGCTACCGTTAGCTTGCCGAGGCTCCAGCACACCGACAAGCTGTGTAGCCAGCTAACGTTAGCTTGCAGAGGCTCCAGCACACCGACAAGCTGTTTAGCCAGCTACCGTTAGCTTGCAGAGGCTATTAGCACACCGACAAGCTGTGTAGCCAGCAGGCTGAATGCTCCGCGACGCTGGTTGAAGTGGATCTAGGTAGCCAGCAGGCTGAATGCTCCGCGACGCTCCCGGTTGCTAACGCCGGCCCCGGCTGGTGCTAACTAGCTAGCGATCGCTCCCGAGTCCCGAGAGCTAACGCCGGTCTGTCTGTCGAAGACCGAGGGAACCGCATCAGGCTTCAGCTGATTAGTGATCTTCTGGTAGCAAGAATGGAGGCGGGCATTACTAAAACCACAGAGCCAATCACATCACCGTGCGCTATAAACAGCGCCCTGTGACGTGCACCAGGTCGTCAAATCAACATGACCTGATTTACTAGAGGCAAAGAGGGGATGGGCTGTAGCTGAGGAATTCGCCAATATAGTATTTAGGCCCAAAAACACATTGATACGAACTCCTATTACTATAATACAATGCTAGAGACTGAAAAATGACATTTATAATGCATGGCACCTTTAAGTCCTTCTCAAATGCCAACTGAATTAAATTGGCCTTAGTTGCGTCGATGAAGCATACTAAGGCGTTGTTCTGTAAAGACGTTCTTGAGGGTAGAAAACGAATTCTCACAGAGTGCCATGCTAGCTTCAGTAGTGTTGTTGTTGACATCAGTGCCCACTAGGGCTGTCCCCGACTAAGGATTTGGATAGTTGACTTTGATTAAAAATTTTTTTTTTTTTTTTTTTTTTTTTTTTTTTTTTTTATACCAGGGCGGGCACAGCTGACTCAATGGGCGGGCCCGGCCCCCTAATGCCCGCCCATGGCGCCGGGACTGTCTCTAACGTTAGTCTTTCTTTCCTCAACGCTCAATTCTATAAACACTTGACCGATACCCATCAATGCACAGCGCTCTAGCATGTTCTGACTGTGAACACCTAAAGCTGAGGCTCAGACCGACCGACCGTTTTAGATTTATGGCTCATTTTCCCTTATGTTAGAATTTTTTTTATGTAAAAATAATGGTTGCAGATATAGAGGGGGGCACCAAAACTGCGCAGAGATTATTATTATTATTTTTTTTGGCGCCCCCCTCTGGGCTGCGCTCTAGGCGACCGCCTATATCGCCTGTAGGAAGGTCCGGCCCTGCCCGGGACTACATCTTTGGGTGCCGGCCGGCCTCTCATTTCATCATCCCCAAAGTGGCCCACTTTCTGTCACTAAAGCCTCAGAGAGAAGTCTGGGAAATGGAGTCTTGTTGTTCCACAGTTCTACACAGTCTCTCTCTGAGGACACAGCTGCAGCATGCTAGATTTCATCCTTGATCGTTCCTCTTAAGAGATTCACTGGCATTAAAACATAAAGGGAAAATAATCCCCTTTCTGTGTGTAGTGTGTGTGTGTGTGTGTGTGTGTGTGTGTGTGTGTGTGTGTATAGTGTCTCTTGGCAAGTGGCTCAGAGGCGAGTGGATCAACACCTCTAAGTCTTGTGTATGAGGTTGCATGGCTTTGTATGCCTGTGTGTGTGTGTGTGTGTGTGTGTGTGTTATTGAAGGAGAATAGGAGTAGGATGAATGGCCGAAGATTTAAGTTGAGGCGAGTTCCTCCCTCTACCAGGGTTTCCGCCAGCATTTCTTTTGGCCGGGCAATGTGGCAGACGAGATTCAAATTTATCAGCCAACTGTAACATTTTACGCCATATCATGTAATACTGTGCAGTCATAGAGAAATACATGAAAACATGGTCAGGCTGCGGCTGTATGTTGATCCGTCACTGAACGGATAGAAAATGTATCCTAGGTAGTATGTTTATTTTAATTATGGATGCTCGGGCCTGTAATGAGTTAGGAAGGCTCGACCATCTATCCAGATCCTGGTGTATTTTATTATATGTACCTGTGAAGTTATATTTAGTTGTCTGATTTAGTGTGGGAAAGATCTCTATGCCTAAGTACTTAAAATGTTCAACTACGGGATGTCAGCCGGTAGTTGCACCGCTTTGGCCATCTCCCACACTACTTAAAATAATTGAGAGAGAGAGAGAGAGACTCAGCCACCCCCCCCCCCCGCCCCTTCCTCACTATTGGAACTCGAAACTGAAACTGATGTCACGGAGTGTGAGCGTTTCCAGGGTTAATTTAACAGCTAACGTCAGTTAAGGTTTTTACCGTGACATGGGCATACAGGAATGGCGAGGATGCAAAGCATGTTAGACGCATTGGACCCGTTGCTCGCAGAGTTTTCACTGCACATAGAAACAGCCGCAACTCGCGAGACGAGTTGTCACAGGGCTGTCAAACGCAGGGCTGAATAGCTAGATGTCATCTATTAAAATTGAAATGACAATTACGCGTCATTTAAGGTCCACTGGTCTGTGTCTATTATGAAATTACAATTGCACGTCATTGAAGGCCCTCGCTGGTCTATGTTTATTATGAAATGATAATTGCGCGTCATTGGAATTCAGATTATTTTTTAATTGGGCAGGTCTTAATTTGGTTGGTACCCTTAAAGTAGAGTTCGGTACACAACCCTATGTATCGTAGATGGATCTTCATGATCAATATAGATTTAATAGTAAAAACAAGTAGTACAAAGTACATGTAGGTTAAATTAGCTTTGGTTGAGAGTAGGGCTGGGTATCGCCACTGATTTCCCTATTCCGATTAGCAAGGTGTGTGTGTGTGTGGGTCACAACAGATAACAGGGACTCTTAACGTTATCCGTGAAACGAACAACCACTAGACTGCTTACGCAGATATTTTAGGAGAGGGAACAAATTAAACAACACAAAACATCCTTTACAGGTGGAAGTCTCAAAGAGAGAAATTAAGAAAAGAAATCAAGTCCAAAAAACAGGACTACTCTCGATAAAGAGGTATAGTATAAAAGTAAATAAGCCACAAGGGCACCTCCTAATAACGGAGTTTATATTGAAAAAAAGTTAAACAATAAACCTCCACTAAGGGAGTTTATGTATAGAATAAAGTGAGTAGCCTAAACTAAGAATGACTACCAAAAAAGCTAAACTCTGAATCAGAGATCAGACTAAACTTCAATATAATGAGCGTGACCAAAAGAACAGCCAACACTAGGAAATTAATTAGCAGTTGACACTGCGAGATCCAAACTTAAATAGACTCAAGGCATGGCCATAGGCACGGCTGCACTGGATCAGGTGCAATCAAGCCCACACACCTGCCGACCCATGAGGCAATCAACCACAGGGACCAGCTGGATTGACAGCTATCCCTCACAGAAAGGTGAAATAAAGCAAAAATAGACAGCTGTGCCTCACAGAAAGGTGAAATAAAGCAAAACCATGACACAAGGTCCCTATTCAATTAGATTTTCGATTCGATTCAATGCTATAAATGGTTCAAGGAACCCTCTAACATGTTGCATTGTTAAAAATATCAATGTTTACATTAAGAATTGACTCTCGAGCAGTTACATGAATGTACTTTTTATTGGAACATAAATGACCATGACGAGTTTTGACCAACTACAAAAAGTGCTTTTTTATTTTAGAATTTTTGAGAATTTTTACTGCAGCCAGTGTAAATAAAGGAGCTACAAACATCCCAACAGTTTACCTGTAAACAAGACATAACTTATGTGGTAAATTCCCACAGACTTTCTACAATAATTTGAGGTTATTGTAGTACAATACAATGAGATTGATTATCTGGAAGGAGGAGGAAGGATTCATACTGGTAGAATTGTTGGTCTCCTCATCTGACTTAGCAGATGAGGAATAAAACGTGTACGCCAGACAAACCAGAACTGTAGTTCAACTCAGCTGATTTATTTGAGCCAGGGCCAAGTGTGAATAAAAGGTTGCCTTTCACATACAAAAGATTATCAGAAAACATTAACAGGGCTGTCTGTTGTACAGAAATATCACAATCAGGTTTGCATCTCCAACCTCAATAATGTACATAAAACAGTCGGTAACATAATCTGAACATACATTGACCATGCTGCACACATTTATACATGAGTAAATCTGGTTTCAGATATTAAGGATTTACACTAAACTTTAAACAACAAATGGTGTTTTCCCATGATTTACTCACATAAAATGCAAACAGCACAGCAGTCTCTCGATGGTGGAAGGAGCGGTGGAGCCCCCAGACCCCCTGGGTTGGTCCGGTCTGAGAGCTCCCGAATTACCAAAATGTCCCCTCCTTTATACTACAATTTCTAGCCAATAATAGCTTTACATAATACAGTTGGTCCGTGGGCGTCTTCTGTGGGGGGTCTCCTGTGGGCGCTGGCAGCCCCCCCCCCCTGGGGTGTGGCGACGTGATGGGACAGAGACAGAAGGGGCCCATCGGTGGCCCACGTCCGTGTGATCTTTTGCTGAGATGAAGGGACCTGGCTTGTCTCACGAGGGGGGGTGTGACATGATGTCCTCGGGTGGGGGGTGTGAATACGCTTTGACCCTTTGGGCCTTATTTACCATACAGTACTAATCTGATCACCTAGTGGGGGTGACCTTTGTCTATTCAACTATCCCTGCCACCACTTCTGCTAAACAGTATACAAGGCTGTTTATGAAATTCAACTCAATATTACCACACTTATCCCTCAGGAAAACAAATGGCTTATTTGCCTTATGAATTAAAATGGGAAAAACACTGAAAATAGCGCAATAGATGATGGTATTTTGTTGAACCAAAAGAAATTGTAAACCGTAAAGTTCAATAAACTAAAGTCCTTCATTTCTTACTTTTTGGAGATGGTAAGATTTTTCTGCAAGAAAGGGAGCTGATCTACATGTTGCGGAGTGAGGCAGCTTCTCTGTGCAGTAACGATATTGCCAGCGGTTAAGAAAACTCTCAGAAGGGACACTGGTCCCGGGGACACACGGATACCTGCATGCTCCATCCACCAGGCCAGGGGTTTTTCAGAGAGTGGAACAGGTTTTACTTCCCTGTCTCTTTTCACTTTCTTCCTTTGCCTTGTCAACTGGAGATTCCTACTGCACAGCCTCCTCATCCTCAGCACCATCAGATTAATAAAACACACAAACACACACAATGACATTAAGTAGGCCTAAGCTAAGCATACCTTGAATTCAAGTTGTATATAGCAGTCTTGAGGTCCTTAATCACTGTGGAGTCGTCGGGGTCACTGCTCATCTTTCTCCAGTAGCTGTGCGTGCAGAGGCGCAATAACGGAGACAGTTCTGGCAGCTCCAGCATCCGTTGTTTCTCTTTGAACATGTGGCTTGCTGTATTACTGCAATGGAAAAATTACATGATGTGCCTCACTCGGCCAAGCAAGCGCGCAACAGCTGAGATTTTGAGAGCTGCTTGTGAGGCTAAGTTGAGCGTGTGCGCAAAACAGCCAATGTGCAATAGCTCCATCAACTGCACAGCGCGGCCCATAATTGCAGCATTGTCTGTTACGATGGCTGGGTCTTTTTTTGTAAGCTGCCAATCTTGTATCGCCGTTGACAACATGTCAGCTACATAGGGCTGACCTTCGAATTTTCTTTTGGAATTTGAAGCTTCAGGGCAGAGATTCAATTTTAATTCGAAGATTCGAGATGAAAAAAAAATGCAAATTTTACAGCACTTTGTTCAACTTTGTCAGTGCTGTACAGTTTAAACCATTTTAAATCTTAGACAAACAAAACACTGCTTTCATGAAATATTGTAAGCCGTCATTTGAGGCTTTATAAAAGCAGCACAATGAACACAAATATGTCAGTGCCGAGTCCGACCTCATCTTAAATAACAAACAGCATTGCTTGTTGTAGTTAACAAATAGAGGCAGAGTTGATTAAAAAAAAATTGAAAATAATTAAAAAAAAAATCGTAGCTATATATATTTTTTTTATAATTGAATTTTATTTTCTGTTCATAGAACAGCATATTTCTTCCGTATAGTAGTTTATGATGCTACACAAAGTAGGCGACACGTTGTTGGCACAATTTCATAATGCACAAACACGAAGACAGACTGTTTTGTTGAGTCGAGTTAAATAAATGGAGAGACCCTCTGAAGTTACGTATTATCAGTTTCAGTCTTTGTTTTTGTATAAGTGATTGAGACGCCACACAGTCCAGTTCAGCACTACAGACAGCTCCCTGGTTCTGCTGAAATGGAGGGAGAGAGCCCTCTTTCTGCTGGCACACTCGAGATAGGGATCAAGCAGGCACCATGGACAGAGCTGAAGAGAGAGAGAGAGAGAGAGAGAGAGAGAGAGAGAGAGAGAGAGAGAGAGAGAGAGAGAGAGAGAGAGAGAGAGAGAGAGAGAGAGAGAGAGAGCGAGCCCTCTCTCTGCTGGCACACTCGAGATACGGATCAAGCAGACTGTCTTGGCCAGTTTGGCCCACTCTGGAATCTTCACCAGACATTATGACCGGAAAGATTTAGATATGTCGCTTTTCAACAAAAAAAACAGCAAATAAACCCAGTAATTACCGGATAACGAAAATCCTACTCCTGAGATCTGCCAAAGTGTTTTGGCAGTGCAAAATAGACTTTCTCTCTTGCTCTAACTCTCTCCTTCCCTTTCTCTCTCTGTCCCATCTTTTTCCTCTTTCCTATAGGCCTTCTCTCTCTCTCTCTCTCTCTCTCTCTCTCTCTCTCTCTCTCTCTCTCTCTCTCTCTCTCTCTCTCTCTCTCTCTCTCTTCTCTCTCTCTCTCTCTCTCTCTCTCTCTCTCTCTCTCTCTCTCTCTCTCTCTCTCTCTCTCTCTCTCTCTCTCTCTCCCTAAGCTCTCGGTCTCTAGTAATGGGAGGCTCGTGCAATATGCTGTGTTTCCCCACTTGAGTGTTAATGAGGCAGATGAATATTCATGAGAAAGAATCTGACATTGCCGTGTGGTGATTGTGTTGGAGAGAGAGAGAGAGAGAGAGAGAGAGAGAGAGAGGGAGAGAGAGAGAGAGAGAGAGACCTATAGGAAAGAGAGTGTTTGTCAGAAACTGTGGCCCCTTTATCACTCAGTGGGTGTGCTGTTAGTCTGTGGGAGATGGTTGGATCCTCCACTAACGATACAGATGTTTGGCTGGGCGATTGGACGGTATAAGCTTGAGAGGGTAACACTTGAGAGGTTATAAAAACGAGGCGGAGGGACGTCCAACATGTGGGTCCTAAGCTTACCATTGGTTCTACTGTTGACTCTCGGGCCCAGCAGTTGGACTCTTCTGAGCATCACGCCTGCTGGTTCTGACTCATCCAACAACCCGGGGTGGTCCTCTCTCTGACAAAGAAGGACGCTCATCTTCCTTCATTATCTTCCCATCCCCTCTCTTCTTCCTCTGCCCTCGATGTTTCTGTGAGCCTCGTCCTCGGGCCCACGTCGCCCCGTCTGGCCCCTCGGCCCCTCGGCCCCGGTCGCCGATCAAAGCTCCTTTGAGGAGGGCCTCTAGTGGGTGTGCGAGCTGATAGCGATCTGATGATACGCGTGTCTTTAAAAGAGACCTCCCTCATGTGTGATTAGACATCTTGTGACAGGCAGAGTCAGCCCCATCGGCTCACATTAGACCCACGGCTCCTGCCGCGTCGCCTCCTCTGCCGCTTTTATCCTTTAATGTTGCACCTTCCCCCACCAGCCGAATCAATTATCGGTGATTACGTCAGTGTCACAGTCTTTAGCGCCGAGTGGAGCCTGTCATGCCCCCACACCCACCTCCCTGCAGCGTGGCCCAAAGGCCCACAGGCAGCCACACTTACACTGATCCCCAGTCAGAGCCGCACCGCCGCAGCGCAGGGAGATCTTCACAGACAGCCACACTTACACTGATCCCTAGTCAGCCACGCCGCCGCCACGCAGGGAGATCTTCACAGACAGCTCTAAGTTTAACCTTCCTCCTCAACAGTACAATGGGAGGAGAGATGATTATGCCTGACACCCCCCCCCCCCCCCCTCTATATCCAAGTTAGTCCTCCTTAGTGAAGCATGCTGCATAGCAATTAGACCTGTCATGTTCAGCAGCGAGCAGGACTGTGGAACTCCGTTAGCTGACGTGATCTGGCTGTGTCCTTGGCGCTCACCTTGGGTTTAAGATGATGTTGCAGTGTCTCCCACAGGTCTGTGGGTCATTTGTCCCGGTGGCAAGCTGGGATGGGCAATAAACACAGTCGGGGCATGTGAAATTACTGTGTACACGCAAGATGAGACAGTTATTGATGTGTTGTTGTGTCAGTTTGGGAAATGTATTTGTGGCGGGCCTGTCTGACATTGTTGTCGTCTGCCACAAGCAAGCCCTTGTATGGGAAACACTGTTCAGGTCAGAGATATTATCCAGTTGGCGGGAGAGTTTCATAATATCGTTGCTGAAAACCGTGTGCCGCCAAAGCTGCTTTCACATAATGAACTCTGGACGATATCCGGATAGTCAGGTCTGGACATTGCCTAGAGTTGCCCTTTCACGCATGTACTGTAGCACACAACAGGTGATTACCCGTGTCAGATGCGTTCTCACATACTGGAAATACTCTGTTTGGTATTTCCATCAGATGCAGCCTCAATATCTAACTACTGTACAGCTTCATTACTGCTGCCAGGACCATCAGAGTCAGCTTCAATATCTAACTACAGCTTCATTACTGCTGCCAGGACCATCAGAGGCAGCTTCAATATCTAACTACTGTACAGCTTCATTACTGCTGCCAGGACCATCAGAGTCAGCTTCAATATCTAACTACTGTACAGCTTCATTACTGCTGCCAGGACCACCAGAGTCAGCTTCAATATCTAACTACAGCTTCATTACTGCTGCCAGGACCATCAGAGGCAGCTTCAATATCTAACTACTGTACAGCTTCATTACTGCTGCCAGGACCACCAGAGTCAGCTTCAATATCTAACTACAGCTGCATTACTGCTGCCAGGACCATCAGAGGCAGCTTCAATATCTAACTACAGCTTCATTACTGCTGCCAGGACCATCAGAGTCAGCTTCAATATCTAACTACAGCTTCATTACTGCTGCCAGGACCATCAGAGTCAGCTTCAATATCTAACTACAGCTTCATTACTGCTGCCAGGACCATCAGAGGCAGCTTCAATATCTAACTACAGCTTCATTACTGCTGCCAGGACCATCAGAGGCAGCTTCAATATCTAACTACAGCTTCATTACTGCTGCCAGGACCATCAGAGTCAGCTTCAATATCTAACTACAGCTGCATTACTGCTGCCAGGACCATCAGAGGCAGCTTCAATATCTAACTACAGCTTCATTACTGCTGCCAGGACCATCAGAGTCAGCTTCAATATCTAACTACAGCTTCATTACTGCTGCCAGGACCATCAGAGGCAGCTTCAATATCTAACTACAGCTTCATTACTACTGCCAGGACCATCAGATGCCACCTCAATATCTGGTCTAGACACCATGCTGTACGATGAAACCTGGTCTAGACACCGTGCTGTAGGATGAAACCAGGTCTAGACACCATGCTGTAGGATGAAACCAGGTCTAGACACCATGCTGTAGGATGAAACCAGGTCTAGACACCATGCTGTAGCATGACACCAGGTCTAGACACCATGCTGTAGGATGAAACCAGGTCTAGACACCATGCTGTAGGATGAAACCTGGTCTAGACACCATGCTGTAGGATGAAACCTGGTCTAGACACCATGCTGTAGGATGAAACCTGGTCTAGACACCATGCTGTAGGATGAAACTTGGTCTAGACACCATGCTGTAGGATGAAACCAGGTCTAGACACCATGCTGTAGGATGAAACCAGGTCTAGACACCATGCTGTAGGATGAAACCTGGTCTAGACACCGTGCTGTAGGATGAAACCAGTTCTAGACACCATGCTGTAGGATGAAACCAGGTCTAGACACCATGCTGTAGCATGACACCAGGTCTAGACACCATGCTGTAGGATGAAACCAGGTCTAGACACCATGCTGTAGGATGAAACCTGGTCTAGACACCATGCTGTAGGATGAAACCTGGTCTAGACACCATGCTGTAGGATGAAACCTGGTCTAGACACCATGCTGTAGGATGAAACTTGGTCTAGACACCATGCTGTAGGATGAAACCAGGTCTAGACACCATGCTGTAGGATGAAACCAGGTCTAGACACCATGCTGTAGGATGAAACCAGGTCTAGACACCATGCTGTAGGTGTAGGATGAAACCAGGTCTAGCATTCAATACCATAGTCCCCTCCATACTCATAGCCAAGCTCAGGGACCTGGGCTTGGGCTATGACCTCTGCCAGTGGGTCTTGGACTTCCTGACTGGCAGACCCCAGGTGGTGAGAGCAGGCAACTGCACCTCCTCATCCATCACCCTCAACATAGGGGCCCCCCAGGGCTGTGTTCTGAGTCCCCTCCTCTACTCCCTGTACACACACGACTGTGTGGCTCAGCGGAGTAGCAATACAATCGTCAAATTTGCTGACGACACAGTGGTGGTGGGCCTGATCTCTGCCAACGACGAGAGGGCCTACCTGGAAGAGGTCAAGGTCCTGGCGGGATGGTGCCAGGAAAACAGCCTCTCCCTGAACGTCAGCAAAACAAAGGAGATGATTGTGGACTTCAGGAGGTCGGGGGTCAAGGACTACAGCCCCCTCAGCATCGACGGGGCACCGGTTGAGAGAGTCAACAGCTTTAAGTACCTCGGAGCCTACATATCCGAGGACTTGACATGGACCACACACATTAACAGTGTTGTGAAGAAGGCACGACAACGCCTCTACTTCCTCAGGCGCCTAAGGAAGTTCCAAGTCAGCCAGAAGATCCTTAAGAACTTCTACTCATGTACAATAGAGAGCATCTTGACCGGCAACATCACCTCCTGGTTTGGGAATAGCACTGCACAAGACCAAAGCAGACTACAAAGAGTGACACGTTCAGCCGAACGCACAATTGGAGGGGGGCTCCCCACCCTCCAGAACATTTACTACAAGCGTTGCAAGGGCAAGGCTAAGAGAATCATTAAAGACTCCAGTCACCCGAACAACTGCCTCTTTGAACTGCTGCGGTCAGGCAAGCGATACAGGAGTCTCAAGGCGAGCACAGAAAGACTCAGAAGAAGCTTCTATCCCCAGGCCATCAGGCTGCTAAACGAACAATGAATGAACACTACACAACAACAACCACCAAACGCACATAGCACACACATCCACACGCACACACTCACTTTAAACAAACACACTGTAGCACCCACTCCACACACTTATAGCACACACCCACTTTAAACAAACACACTGTAGCACCCACTCCCCACACTTTATATTTATGGATGAAGGATTGCACTACAACTCGTACACCTTACTGTAAATTGTACCTAAAATTGTACCTCATCCCATTTCTGCTTTGCACTAGATAGTACTGTACATTAGTACACTGCATAGTATTGTGTATTGTATATTATATGGTAACTCAGAACATTGTACATATGTCTATACCGAACACTGTGACCTCATTTTCTTCTTCTAAATTCATGCTATATTATGTTATTATGTTATTTGATACTATCTTGTCTAGCACAGTCTCTGGAGCGTAACAGTAAGAAGCATTTTGTATGAAAGTATTCTGTACTTCTGTATGACAACTATTAAAGAACTTGAACTTGAACTTGACACCATGCTGTAGGATGAAACCTGGTCTAGACACCATGCTGTAGGATGAAACCTGGTCTAGACACCATGCAGTAGGATGAAACCTGGTCTAGACACCATGCTGTAGGATGAAACCTGGTCTAGACACCATGCTGTAGCATGAAACCAGGTCTAGACACCATGCAGTACGATGAAACCAGGTCTAGACACCATGCTGTAGGATGAAACCAGGTCTAGACACCATGCTGTAGCATGAAACCAGGACCAGACGCTATGCTGCCCTCTCTATATTTATAAAAGATTAACAAGGGTAACTAACTATGATTGATATAATGTTAGGTAAGTACGTGAGGGTGGGGGTTGATATGGGCAAGTCTATGGACATTCAATCAATATCACGGATTGTGGCGACAGTGGCTCAGGAGGTAGAGCAGTCATCTGGTAATCGGGAGGTTCCCAGTTAGATTCCCACTCTTCCTGGGCAGTATCCTTGTGTCAGCGCAGATCCAGCTACTCCCATTCCTGCGAGGGCCGCGAGGAGGATCTGATGGTTGACTGTGTCGAAGGCTGCAGATAGATCTAGGAGAATCAGGACAGAGGAGAGGCCTTTCGCTTTTGCTAAGTGAAGTGCCTCTGTGACCGCAATGAGGGCCGTTTCTGTGGAGTGGCCAGTCCGGAAGCCAGACTGATCTAGGAGGTCATTCTGTAAGAGATAAGCAGTAAGTTGGTTGGATACAGCACGTTCAAGTGTTTTAGAAAGGAAGGAGAGAAGAGAGACAGGACGATAGTTGCCTATGACGGTGGGGTTCAGGGTTGGTTTTTTATGAGGGGCGTGACTTGTTTTAGGGAGGTGGGGACCACCCCCGAGTTGAGTGAGGAGTTGATGGTTGCAGTTAGGAATGGGAGGATGTCCGGTGCTATGGTCTGGAGGAGTGGGGAGGGTAGCTGGTCCAGCTGGCATGTAGTCGGACGGTTCGACGCTACCAGTGTCAGGGTCTCGGCTTCTGTAATGGGAGAGAAAGATGAGGTGAAGGATGTGAAGGATGAGGTTCTCGATTCATACTTGAATAAAGTACTGTATTTCTATTCTATTCTATTCTATTAGGGATGTCCGATATTATCGCCCTACCGATATTGGCATTAAAATGTAATATCGGAAAATATCGGTATCGGTTTTCAAAAAAAAATGTATATATATATATATATTTTTTTTTAACATTTATTTAACCTTTATTTACCCAGGCAAGCAAGTTAGAACAAATTCTTATTTTATTTATTGTCAAATGCATATGCATAATGTTGTGTTAATTCCACAACAAGAGATATGTAATGGGAACCCCGCATATATCGGTATCGGAAATTAAGAGTTGGACAATATCTGTATATCGGATATCGGTAAAAAAGCCAATATCGAACATCCCTATATTCTATAAGTGAATGGGTGAATGTGAGGAACAAAAATGGCAAAGCAATTCAAAGCGCTACGTAAATGCTGTCCATCCAATTACCATTACGTAAACATAGAGTCTGGCTCTGGTTCATGACAATACTGTACCCCCATTGGCTTAGAGTGACGCAAAAAGAAGTGCTCCGTGGACGTCTTTTTGAAGTATGTTGCAGAATTGTGTTCTTGGCATGTTTGCCGGGGTTTTCTTCCTCCTTAAAGTCCTTTCTTCCTTCCACGTCTGATTCCCGCTTACGGCACATGGAGCTGATTCAAAACCCAGTGTAGAACTTCAAAAATACACAGACAAAACCCTTGTGGGAGGTTTGAGGTATTTGCCCGACAGCAGTGATGTACAAGATCTGAAGCTTTTTGTTCTTTCCTCCTCAACCCCCCCCCCCCCCCCCCCCCCCCCATCTCTCTCTCTCTCTCTCTCTCTCTCTCTCTCTCTCTCTCTCTCTCTCTCTCTCTCTCTCTCTCTCTCTCTCCAGTGAGTTTCTCTCAGGAGCAGGACAGCGGGCCTTGGATCTGGTGTTGAGAGCGCGTGTGGATTATCGTCACTGTAATACATAGAGCAGCCAGAGCAGCGAGGCTGCTTGTTAAAAACTCCTTTTCCGCTGCAAGGTCACACCTGCGTCTCCCCACTGTGAGTATCGACGCTACTGTCACACACACGCATGTACACACATACATGGACATGCATGTACACACACACACACGCACGCACGCACGCACACACACACACACACACACACACACACACACACACACACACACACACACACACACACACACACACACACACACACACACACACACACACACACACACACACACACACACACACACACACACACTTACTCTCTCTCCATCTCTCGCTCTTGTACATGTGTTAGCCTGTAGTGTTTTGACAAGTGAATAAGCTGCCTCCTAACACTTCCCATCATCTCCTCTGAAGCTGTGGTACCCTCTCTCTGTCTCTCTCCTACACCCCCCCCCCCCTCCCAACCCCCACCGGTCTCCTGCAGTTTGTCTCCCAACAGAAGGCCTTCCCGTTATTCCTACCCTGAAAACAAACATGTGTCTGTGTACAGGAACCCAAACCCCCATCTGCAGCCTCCTCCCTCCCTCTAGCTCCACTCGTCATGTCTGACTCCCCTAAGCGTCACGGTCAGTTCCCGGAGTTCTCCCTGGCGATGAGGAAGGGTCAGGTTTCTGGAGCTGTCCCTTTGCATTAGGGTTTTAATTCTTTAGGATGTTAATTCTCCCGTGGGGTCTGTCTGTGCCTCTCTCTCTCTCTCTCTCTCTCTCTCTCTCTCTCTCTCTCTCTCTCTCTCTCTCTCTCTCTCTCTCTCTCTCTCTCTCTCTCTCTCTCTCTCTCTCTCTCTCTCTCTCTCTCTCTCTCTCTCTCGTTCTCTGGGATTTAGTGGTTGGGGCGCTTTTTTTCTCCACAGGGGGAAAAAGTGCTTCTTTAGCTAAATCACAGAGTTGGGCAGAGAGAGAGAGAGAGAAAACAGCGATGCTACTGTAGTCGGGTTGGTAAAAGCCTACAGTCTAATTTAAAATGTCACGCCACAAATGTAGAACAGTGCCTGTGGTTTTTTTGTTAGCCATTTTCACTTATCCTGTGTTTAAAGGAAGTGCAGTTACCTCTCTTGGTCACAGGGAGCCAGTCTTCCACAGTGCAGCTTTAACTATTCATTCCAGTCAATAGCACTGTTTTGACCGCAGAAACTTTCCAGAGGAACTAGGAACCTTTTCAGGAACTTGGTGTGTTTCCCTCGCAGGAACGAGGGTCACTCTAAATGAACACTATTTTACCTCCAGAAGAAGTCCCTGCTCAGGGTTAGGTACTTTCCAAAAGTACAGTAACTATGGTGCTGGGGCTTGCAGTGCTGAACATTATGAATGGTCGAGCACTCGCAGCATTTTAATTTCAATCGCCATTTTCAAAAATCTAAAAGTTTCCCTTTTGTTCATTGATGCATTACAAACATTAGTTACATCAATACCTTGGTGTCAGAACTGTTGTATGTTTGCTGGTTAAGTATTTAAAGTTTGCTAATAATAATAATAATAATAATATTAATAAATTTTATTTGGGAGCGCCTTTCAAAACACCCAAGGTCACCTTACAGGGCATAAAAACAAAACAAGACAGTCAAAGTTAAAACTAGTGATCTTGGAAAGTCAAAGTTAAAAACAAAACAAACAACAGGGAGTGTTGAAGTTAGAGGTTCTATGTAGGATTGTTAGTAACTGTCTAACTGCATATATAACTGTTTACACTAGAGGGCGCTCTAGGCGGAGCCACTCAAGATACCACCAGGTGGCGAGTATAAATAGAGATGTCTCCTCCCCCTCTACCTCTTTCTCCACCAGCCTCTCAGTGAGAGGAGAACTCATGTACTGCTGCTCATACCATGTGAATGAATAAACCACGCCGCTTAAAGGTTAAAGATAGAAACCATGCATCTTGACCACATTATTGTCGCCCTATAGCCGGATTCTGTCAACAGGTTATGGGCCCAGATCACGCCGGGGCGAAATAATAAGGGTAGCAAGTTTAGATAAAGTATAGGCTAGGTTAGCACCGGGAGTACCGCGTGGCTAGACGCTATAGGCCAACAAGAGCTAAAGCTACGCCTACCATCAACCAAGAGGATGGCGACCAAGGGAAGGAGCAAATGGCCGTCATTCAATGGAAAAGCAGAGGACTACGAGCTCTGGGAAGAGTGCATGTTATGCTGCATGCACGGTGCGGGACTGAAGGCGACGATCTTGACAGCCCCCACGGGAGACCTGACGGCGGAAGAGCAAGCCCTGGACGACCAGCATAACACAGACGCGTACTGTGAGTTAGCGCCACTGCTCGACGACACCAGCTTGGGGCTGATATTCCGTGACACTAAAGACAAAGGCCGAGAAAGCCTGGAGGTGTTGAGAGAGCATTACATCGGGCGAGGAAGACCCGAGTCGTGGCCCTCTACATAACACTAACGGGACTGAGGAAGGGGCACACCGAGACGGTGACCGAATACGTCATCAGAGCTGAGCAGTCCATGACAGCATTGAAGAGTGCAGGAGAAGCACCAAGCGATGGGCTAATGATGGCGATGGTGATGAGGGGACTACCGGAGCTGTACAAACCGTTCACACTCCTGGTAACACACGGTTCAGCGGACATGACGCTGGGACAGTTCAAGGCCAAGTTAAGAATGCCAAGCGATGCCAAGGGAGAGGACCAGGACCACGGCGGAACTGGCGTGTTGGCGATGCGGAGAGAAAGGCCATTGGAGAGGCGACTGCACAAAGACTGTCTGGTGTAGCTTCTGCAAATCCACGGGGCACACAGACAGAGCGTGCATGAAGAAACACGACCAGAGCGCGCGATACGCGCATGGACAAGATGACGGCCATGGGCGAGACGGTGGCTACGGACAAGATGGCGGCTGTGGACAAGATGGCGGCAGCGGACACGATGGCAGCGACGGTCGACGTGAGGCGGATCGAGACGACGCCCGGAGAATAACGGGACAAGAAGACTTCATTTTCGGGGCGCGGACAGCGTGCATCGCCAGGCCGGCACAGCTGCAGCGGGCCCAGAGGAAGGGACTGACCGTGGACACAGGTGCGTCGTCCCATGTCATCAACGACAGGAGTCGGTTCAAGAACTTTGACAACACTTTCCACCCGGAGAGGCACAGCATGGAGCTGGCAGATGGGAAGCGCACCTACGGGTTGGCGCAAGAGAGAGGAGACGCACAGGTATGCCTCACGGACAGTGGGGGGCGCCGGCGTACAGTGACGTTAAAGAACGCTCTCTACGTACCATCGTTCACACAAGGACTATTCTCTGTAATAGCTGCTACTGCAAGCGGTGCCAAGGTATTCTTTGATAAAGGCAAAACTGTTCTTGTAGAGCCTGACGGTACACGGTTTGACATAAAGATGTACCAGAGAATGTATTATCTGCAAACAGAGTGTAATGACAACGAAAAGTGTAATGATAATAATGATATGTGTAGCGTGACGGCCAGTCACGATATTCAGACATGGCACGAGATTATGGGTCATTGTAATTACGAGGATTTACTGAAACTGCAAGCAGTGACAGAAGGCATGCACATTGAAGGTGAAAAGCGTAGACCTGACAAAAAATGTGTAGTGTGCAAAACGGGGAAGTTTACTCGAGAAACAGAAATCCCACAGAAAAAGTAAAGGTACCACTTGCACTAGTTAACACGGATCTAGCCGGCCCAGTAAGCAACAAGTCCATAGGAGGCTTTAGATATGTACAGTCTTTTACAGATGTGTGCACAGGAGCAGTGTTTGTTTACTTTCTCAAAGCAGTGAGTGACACACTCCAGGCCACGGATAAATTCCTGGCAGATGTAGCCCCTTATGGTAACGTAGGACGCTTGAGGTCCGACAACGAAACCGAGTTCACAAACAGAGAGTTCCAATCACTGTTGAGAAGGTACAAGATAAGACACGAGACGTCATGTCCATATCCCCCACACCAGAACAGAGTGGCAGAGAGGAAATGGCGCACCCTTTTCGAAATGGCTAGGTGTAAGCTAGTAGACAGTAACTTACCTAAGAGCCTATGGCATTATGCAGTGCAAGAAGCCGCTTACACCAGAAACAGGTGCTTTAATAAGCACACAGGCACCACCCCGTATACAGCACTGACAGGAAATAAGTGTAATCTAGCTAGAATGCACCGATTTAGATCAGTGTGTTATGCGTACCTGCAGGACAGGGGAAAGCCCGACTCCAGATGTGTAAAAGGACTCTTTGTAGGGCACGACAAGGGAAGCCCCGCTTTCCTAGTTTATCATCCCGGTAAAGAGAGAGTGCAGAAACACATGCTAGTCAAGTTTGTCACAAAGACAACATGTGAGAGCGAGACACAGACAGAGGAGCCAGAGCTGGACTCCAGAGTAAGGTGTGTAGAAACAGAGACACATCAGCCCAGTGTACTTAGCACGGTCGTGCAGGCAGACAGTCACCCACCCCCAGAGGGCGATGACGAGGAGCACCCGAGGGTGACGTCAAGTGCCCCAAGCAGTGGGAGGTATGCCTCAAGGGAACACAAACCCCCAAGGTATCTGACAGACTATGCCCGGAAAGGGAGTGACGAGGATGACAGTACACTTACCACCGTTGATTACTGCTACAGGGTAGTCAGTGGGGTACCCCCGACCTTTAAAGAGGCCACAGTGTCCCCCGAATCAAGTAAATGGGAGAGAGCAAGGGATGAGGAGATGAGGTCCCTAGAGGACAACCACACCTTTGCTCCAGCCAAGTTACCAGAGGGCAGACAGACAGTGGGAGGGAAATGGGTGTATTCAACCAAGTTACCAGAGGGCAGACAGACAGTGGGAGGGAAATGGGTGTATTCAATCAAGGAGGGTATTGAAGGCCACGACAAATACAAAGTATGGTTCGTAGCTAATTGCTTAAATGCTGAAGGAGGGTACTCCCTGTTTAAATACTGAAGGAGGGTGGCTACACTGCTTAAATGCAGGAGGAGGATACTCCAGGTTTAAATACGGGAGGAGTAGAATCAAGGTTTAAATACCTGAGTAGAATCCATGTTTAAATACTGAAATGGATCCTATGTTTAAATCCATGTTTAAATACTGAAATGGGTCCCATGTTTAAATACAGAGGTGGATGACTTACCATGTTCTAAATGATTTAATTATGTGGAAAAGATCCTCAGATGTTTTGACTGATGTAAGAGATGTATAGAAAAGCTGTGGGTAGCCTCATTTGTTAGACAACTTGTACTCGCCCTGACCTATGTTTTGTAGTGAGAAAAAATTGTCACAGTATTTTGCTGACCCTACAGAGAAGCATTGAACTACATCAAAAACATGTTTTTGGTTACCCCAGAGGTGCAGCAGACGAACAGCTGTGTTTCAGAAAGGGCAGTAAGGTTTTAGAGCTTAAAGCCCACAGTGATACTATCAGCCTGTGAAGCCGAGTATATGTTTCTAGCTATGACAATGCAGAAATGTGTTTATCTAGAACAACTGCTCGAAGTGATGGAGATAACATTATGAATATATTGCCTATTATGTACAGTGGCGTCGCGTGGGTAAAATAACAGGGGAAGCCAAAAAAAAATTATTAAAAAAAAAATTATTCAATATTTTTATTAATTTTTTTTTTTTTTTTTTTTTTTTTTTTTAAGTCAAGCAGTCACCATGTACACTACAGTATGGCTCGGCGGCCAGTCAAACGTTATTTTTATTTATTTAACAGATTGCAGAATGGGTACAATACAGTACGGCTCAATACACATTTACGATGAATTGAAAATGGGGGACCCTGATGTAAACAAGACGAAAGTCTTTCTCTGGTCTGCATCCCCTTAACAATTGTATGTATTGAGCTGTACTGTACTGTACCCATTCTGCAATCTGTTAATAAAGTTTTCATTCATTCACACACAATTGTATAAGGGGATGCAGACCAGAGAAAGACGTTTGTCTTGTTTACATCAGGGTCATTAATACTGCTGGAGCATTGGTTAATTTTTGGTCCGATTTTTCCTTGCGCGATTTTGCGCGCCGCGTGGGAGCAAATTCGAGACACATATTCGGTTGCAAAAAGGTGTCCCACGGTCTCCTCTATGGCCGTGAATATTTTCACGCCGATCGGAATCACGGCGCGCCCGTGGGACACTTTTCCGTTTCGGCGAGTTTATTCCACGCTTTCTGTTTTCCTTTTCTAAGCATTTTAGGGGCTACATGTGAATCAGTAAAAGTTGCGGGACGCCCAGATGTTTCCACGATAGAAAGCTCGCGTGGATCCCATAATAGGCTCACTTAATACAGCGTTTTTAAAATCACGCGACATTTTCAGGGTCGCGAGCCGACCTTTTCCCCTCGTTTTCGATGATGGAAGTGATTTAGGAAAAGCTTCGGCACGCCGAGAGGTCCCCGTGGATTTAATCTCGCGAGGATCGGGGCAATATTCGGCCCGTGGGAACAGTTACGGGTTAATACAATGTTCAGAGTGCAGAGGGGAAAATATGGCACCTGCCCCGCCTCCAGGTGGAATATTATGCTGAACGTCTTCCTCCCAGCTCCGTTTTAAACTTTTAGGGTGTGGCCAGTGGCAGTCAGCTCGAATCTGATTGGCTAGGATCGGATTTGGAGTTTGGACTCACTCTATAATGCTGGAAGCCTGGAGAAAGAGACCTACCCACTGCTTCTCTCCTATACTAGCTGCAGTAGTGAGCACAGTCTGACAGTGTGTTAGAGGGAGTGAGAAGGAGAAGAGGGAGACATTAAAAAAAAAAAAAAAAAAAAAACACAGATGCACAGATGAAAATGAATGTAAACTATATTAAAAAAAAATTATATTTTAAATTTTTTTTTTCATATTTCATATTTCATAATTTGATATGAAATTTATAGGGAGGCATGGCTTCCGTTGGCTTCCACAAGGATTCGCCACTGATTATGTAGTAGGTAGTTGGAATGTATCCTCTATACCGAATATTGTGTTTTTGAAGATGAGGGGCGTTTTGTTAACATCATTTAAAAAATGTATATATGAAGACTGTTGTTTATGAGGGCAACCAGGGAACCATTGTGATTGCTAGGAACCCAGTGTGCCGACATAGATGTAAACATGTCGATATAAAATATCATCTCATCAGATCTGTCATCAGAGAAGAAAGAATGACACTGATTTATTGTCCAAACGGACGACAGGGTAGCAGACACTATGAGGAAACTTGTTCCAATTTGAAATTGAAGCGATTTGCAGAGGTCATGTTTAATGTGTAAATATTGACTGCCATACTCTATTGATGTTTTGGATTATATTATTTCCTTTGTAAAATGTTTTTCGGAGAAGTTATCCAGTATGCTAATATAACCCTAAGTGGGAGTGTTGAAGTTAGAGTAGGATTGTTAGTAACTGTCTAACTGCATATATAACTGTTTCCACTAGAGGGCGCTCTAGGCGGAGCCACTCAAGATACCACCAGGTGGCGAGTATAAATAGAGATGTCTCCTCCCCCTCTACCTCTTTCTCCACCAGCCTTTCAGTGAGAGGAGGACTCATCTGCTGCTGCTCATACCATGTGAATGAATAAACCATGCCGCTTAAAGGCTAAAGATAGAAACCATGCCTCTTGACCACATTATTGTCGCCCTATAGCCGGATTCTGTCAACATGGACCCCATGGTGACGGAGGATTGTGCCCAGGGGGAGGAGATAGATGGTGAATAGGAGGGGGACCCAATACTGACCCCTGGGGGACACCTAGTGAAACAGCCGAACACCCTGACTTGCTATTGGCTATTGCTATCTCTTGATCTGGTTATCAAAGTCTAGTTATCTATATATAAACAATTACTTTTTTCCCCCAGAAAATTGCTTAGTTACATCAATATTGTGCTGTCAGAACAGTTTCATGTTTGTAAGTATTTAAAGTTTGGCCAACGTTGTTTCCACTGTTCGCTATTTGACCACATTGCTTGAACCTCCTAAACGGGAACATTTTAGGCAACACTTGACAGTTTGACAGTGTTTGATCTGAATTTCGCTAGCCAGGCAAGCCACAGTAGTCGTATCAACCAGGAAATACACACATCAAACCAACGTTGTTAATGCTGTTGCGCGTTCCTCTTCGATGCGAAGACCAATATACAGTATGGCAAATATATGCCAATATATGGCCAAAGCGTATGCAGCGAACATTGGTCCATCCATTTAACCGTGATCACAAAGATCTGATCAGAGAAAATTGTCCTTTATGTTCTAGTATAGTTAAATATTATTGAGACAACACCTGATTGAGACCTTTGTCATACGTCAGCAGAATAATTGCCTAATCTTGCCAGATCTTTAGACCGCGGTGGAATAGCTTGTGCCAAATTCAAGTTTCATACAAAAATACAGAATACTTTCATATGAAATGCTTTTTCCTATTTTGCTCCTGACAGTGTGCTAGATAAAAAATAGATAAAGTATAAAATAGAAAAAGTTTAAAATAGAAAGTCAAAAGTATGTAAACAAGTGTAAACAAAAGTGTTCAATATACATATATACAATATACAATACAGAGTAGAAAACATTTGTAACTGAGTTACAATACAATATACAGTACAATGCAGAAATGGGATGAGGTACAACTTAGGGTAAGGTGCAATGAGTTATTATGAGTTGTAGTGCAAATATCTTTACCAATCAATATAAAGTGTGTTAAAGTGTCTAAAGTGGGTGCTACAGTGAGTTGTTTATTTAAAGTGAGTGTGTACGTGTGGATGTGTGTGCTCTGAGTGTATTTGATGGTTTGTTACATAGTGTTATTGTCATTGAGCATCCTGATGGCCTGGGGATAGAAGCTCCTTCTGAGTCTCTCTGTACTGGCCATGAGACTCCGGTATCGCTTGCCTGACCGCAGCAGTTCAAAGAGGCAGTTGTTAGGGTGACTAGAGTCTTTGATTATTCTCTTAGCCTTACTCCTGCAATGCTTGTTGTAAATGTCTTTATTACATTACCATTGACTGAAGGAGTGCTCGTTGTCTTGTCAATGTAACATAACGCTGCTGGCGGGACAAAACCTCGTAACTAAGTTTTTTTTATCAACTCAGTAGATCATCCTCCATGTGTGTGTGGTTTTACAAAGTCTACACAATGGGAAAGCATTAAACCAATCATCTGTCTAAACCTCGTAACTCTATTCGCCCTCAAATCTGTGTTCGTTTTTTTCATCTGCTGAAAAGTTGGGTTTTTGGAGTTACGAGGTTTTGAGACGGTAGCCAAAGTAACCAACAAAAGATATTTAATTTATATTTACCATGGTTGGTAAAAAAAGAGTAACATAAAGTAATGACAAACAAAATACAGAACTGTACAAACAGGATCAGCATCTCACACAGGGGAAAACAGGACAGTTATACAGGAGGGGATGACGAGACAAGACACACCTGGGTTGATTACAAATGGATACACCTGGGAGGGAAACGATAATGACTACAAGACCAGGACAGGGAACTACAACTAGACATAACACATCACACACTGGGCACACCTGATCAGGGTACAAACATACCCCACACGTAGAGTGGGAAGCCCACCTCCAATTGTGCGTTCGGCTGAACGGGCCACTCTCTGTAGTCTGCTACGGTCTTGTGCAGTGCTATTCCCAAACCAGGAGGTGATATTTCCTTTTCTTTATTTTTCTTTCTTTTATTACGGATCCCCATTAGTCATCACCACAGCAACAACTAGTCTTCCTGGGGTCCACACACAACAAAAACAGTACATACATACATACATAACATTATAGTAGCATACATTTAAAAATATATTCCAATATTCCTATATATAAAAATTATTCCAAATAGCATTACAGTACACAAACAGAGTATCAGATCACAGAAAATACAATAAAAGGGATTAAACTCTCAGTCACATCTTTACAGTGTAAACTACAGTATCTGTGTTTTTCTTTAATGTAAACTAATTTCTTTTTCTCTCAATGCTCTTTTCAAATTATTTTGAAAACTTATCTTACTGGTTATCTGAGTAAGATGTACTGGCAGTTTATTCCAACAATGACATGGCTCTATATAACACAGTTTTCTTTGCTGCATTGGTTTTTGGTAGTCGCAGTGTGAACGTTTCCCTACAGGCATGCCTAGTACCATACTTGTGTCGATCATGTGTACATGTTAGCTGTGAATACAAACAGATAGGTTCTCTTGAGATATATATATTCCTCATGAACAAGATCAGGCTGCAATCCAGTCTGTCTTCCACCTTCAACCACGACAGCTTGGTATGCATCCCCTCACACTGTTTCTCATCGCGCAGTTCAGGGCCGCTCTGTTCTGAGTGAGCTGGATCTTATTGAGCTCTTGTCTTGAGGCATTAGACCAGACAGCTGGACAGTAATCAAGGTGAGAAAGAACTAATGACTGTATCACTTGCTTCAATATCAGATCGGTTAGAAAATACCTACACCTTCTGATAATTGAAATACCTCTGCTCATTTTGGCAACCACATTGTTGGTGTGAGTTGACCATGAGAGTGTTCCATTAAGTGTGACACCCAATAGCTTTGCCTCTCTAACTTGCTCAATAACTGTTCCGTCTAAAGATATACTTAGCTTCACTTCTTTTCTTATAGCATGCTTGGATCCCAATATTAGGTTCTTGGTTTTTGAGATGTTTAACTTCAGCCTGTTTTCAGACACCCAAGTGGACACTAAGTTAAATTCTCTCTGAAGGACTTCATTAAGCTCTTCTGTCTTGTCTGATGATGCATACATTGCAGTATCATCGGCGTACATAATCATACATGCATTTTCTAATACCCATGGCAAATCATTTATAAAAATGCCGTAGAAGAGGGGCCCCAGGCAGCTTCCCTGTGGAATTCCACACTGTAGGCATTTAAAGCTGGACAGGGTACCATTAAACACAACACATTGCTGTCTATTACATAGATAGCTTTTTATCCAGTTAACAGCTGCAGTTCTGAATCCATATGCAGTTAGTTTGATGAGCAGCAACTCGTGATCTATGAGGTCAAAAGCTGCACTAAAATCTAGTAGTACAGTACCCACCCATTTAAAAAAACATGCACACCAGATCGCTAACGGTGTCGCATCCCTGACGAAGACGGACAGGAGCACTTGGATTGGTCCCCGGGGCACGGCCCCACGCTGCAGCCCTTATCTGCTCCCGGCTGCCCTTGGGGGGAAGGACAGCGGGATGGGTCAAGCGCAGAGACCCAATTTTTGATTTGATTTGATTTGATTTGAAGTCTTTATTTCGAACATGCAATGAATACAACAAACAATAACAAAAAAGAAAAACAACTCAATCTGCATGTTCGAAAAGGAGTAGGAAGAAGTATACACTTATTTAATCCTACCCCTTTTCCACTACTCAAATGAGTGTACTTTCATCTGCGACCCAAAAAAAATAGCATGTGTGTGTTCCTGTGTGTGCCGCCCATCGCATGTGTGTGTCCCTGCATGACGAATAAAGACATCTTCAAAAGTCCAGTATTATTATTATTATTATTATTATTATTATTATTATTATTATTATTATTATTATTATTATTATTATTATTATTTATTATTATTATTATTATTATTATTATTATTATTATTATTATTATTATTATTATTATTATTATTATTATTATTATTATTATTATTATTATTATTATTATTATTATTATTATTATTATTATTATTATTATTATTATTATTATTATTATTATTATTATTATTATTATTATTATTATTATTATTATTATTATTATTATTATTATTATTATTATTATTATTATTATTATTATTATTATTATTATTATTATTATATATAGGCATGGTAGTTTCCTTAGTAGTAGAGTGCATACTAGTGAAAGACAATGTAGCCTATACTATGGATTTCAATCATGGAGATTTATATATAAACACGGATAAACTATTTCATAAATAAAAAGTTGGGTTCACTGAGTTTCGGTGTGTTTTACTCTCCATTATCGCTCCCATTAGTTACACATTTGTGAGGACTTCTACGTGTTTCCTTTCCATCTTACGCTATCTATCTGTCCATCCCTTCCATTCATCTGTAACCCCCCCCCCCCCATGTGTTGTCCAGTGACTGGTCGTAAGGAGAGATAGTAATCTGCTCTAGCCTTGGCACACTCCAACACCCCTGGTTTCATTGAAGAAGATTGATGGCCCTCCTTTCCCGAGCGGCTGTTATTTTGGAATGAGAGGGGAAAAGATAGAGAGAGAGAAGGAGAGAGAGAGAGAGAGAGAGAGAGAGAGAGAGAGAGAGAGAGAGAGAGAGAGAGAGAGAGAGAGAGAGAGAGAGAGAGAGAGGTGAATTTCAATTGAAAGCTCGGGGGAGAGAGATGGCAGGCAATTTTGGAAAAAGAGAAATGGAAGGAAGCTGAAAAAAAACCAAACTGCTGGGATAAGCTGAAGGGGAAATGTCACAGTGGAGGCAGTTGAAAAGGTTGGAAGAGTGTGAGGGTTCATTAGATTTATATTGTATTTCATGTTTTTATTAAGGGAGTGTGTGTACAAATAAAATGGGCTTATTGGCATATCATTCTGATACGTACAGTACACGGCGCACACACAATTGCCGGCTCTTAGTTTGCATATCAGCAGTGCTGCATTTGAATGTCAGCTTTCCTGTCAGGATACATATTGCCCTCATTCATCAACGTGTTCTACGCACAGATCTGTGCTTACCCTGTGCGTACGATCATTTCTAAGCAAAGAGTGGGATTCATCAATTTCGATTTGAACTTGACTCCGTGCTTACATCTACGCACAGGTCAGACCAGGCGTACCTGGCGCCCAGTGGTAGAATATATTATTACAACAAGGAAATGAGCTTCTGTGCATAATAACACTGGATGTTCTGTACGAACCGTAGTTCATTATAGTTCATTGTAAAATAGCAACAGTAGTGTAATTATGGTCAAAACCCTATAAATAGCATTTGGAATAATAGATCTTTCTCTCAGAATGAATGCAGCATGGTTTATATAGCGTTATCGGAATATACGGGGTGTAGGCTACTGACTGACTGCGCTCCGCGTAGCTTGATTGATTGATTGATTGAAAAGTTTATTAACAGATTGCAGAATGGGTACAGAGGCGGAGTTTGAACTTGACGCCAGGGGGTGCGACTGCTTGGCGAACGATTTTTTGACCTTTATTTTATTATTTTAGCGTTTTTACAATGCCCTAACCCCTAATTTTTTATTTTATTTAGGTAGTACAGCAGCACACACACACACTCACACACACAGCACTACGGGGGATCATTTTTAACTGACTTACTCTTAATCATTGACAAAGTGACAAAGATAAAGAAGGAAATACTAAAATAAAAAGACCACAACAAGTATATTGCTGCTCCACTAGACCACTTTACTGTACCAAACATGACATACAAAAATAACAAAATACTGTGCAACACTCTGCCAAGCGCACAGCCGCTCACACGTATGCATACAGTAGGTTGTCAAAGGCTGTACAAACAAAAGTTCACATTTTCTAATAACAGCATTATTAGACATGCCAATCCAACGAAAGATGTGCTGGTCGCGCTGGAGAAAAGAAAAGAAAAAGATGTTGCGTTTTGTTATTTGTTATTCTAAGATGCTAATTCATCTGTATCTGGATAACCAATGAACGGATTCTGTCGGGGCAGGTAGCTTATTTCGGGGAAATTGATATCTATAGTCTGGTATATTTTTCGTCCATGAAAAATGGAGGCTCTAATTATTATTATTCATAGAGACTCTCGAGCAATAATAATTATTACAGCCTCCATTTTTCGTGGACGAAAAATATACCAGACTATAGATATCAATTTTCCCGAAATAACGCTACCTGCCTCGACAAAATCCGTGCATTGGTTATCCAGATACATTAATTATCATCTCAGAATAAGTGGCTTTGTACAAGCGTTACAATGTACTATCGCGCGGGGCATTCTGCTGCTGCTGCTGCGAATGGTGGTGCTTGGCCGCGCGTTAACCCTTTCACTGCCACACTACAGAAGGTTCGCCTTATAATGTGACATGATTACTACTATAAAATGAATGTATTGTAAAACAAAACATAATAGAATTCAGATATGTTTCTCACAATTATTATAATTTTATTAAAATAAAAATAATCTTGATTAAAAAAAAAAAAAAAAAAAAGCAATTTCACCCCCGGCCACCAGGGGGTGCAATGCACCCCCTGCACCCCCATAAACTCCGCCCATGGCGCCAAGAGAGGACTTTACGCCAGGTTACCCAACATCATCGGAGCAATATATAGACTGTACCCATATAGCTTTCAAAGCTCCATCAATAAACAAATCCAGTAATGTGAACAGGATTCCACTCGGTCAACAAACTATCATTACACATGGGCAAAACAGAGTCCATTCTCTTCGGTTCAAATAACAAACTCAGCAAGACCGACGGCTTCTCGGTTACAGTGGGTGACAATATTATCACAAGGAAAGATGAAATTACCTACCTGGGTTCCATCCTAGAGGCTAATCTTTCCTGTGACAAAATGGCATCCAATGTAATAAAAAAAGTCAACCAACGAACGCGATTCTTGTACCGGATCTCCTCTCTGGTAAACAAGAATACCCTGAAGACTCTAGCAGGAGCACTCATTCAAGGGTACTACGACTATGCTTGCACCTCATGGTACCAAAGCACCTCAAAGGCACTAAAAAACAAATTACAAACATCTCAAAACAAGCTAGTCAGACTACTACTTGACCTGACTCCTAGAACCCACCTCACCCCTGCCCACTTTGACAACCTAGGATGGCTTAGAGTAGACGACAGAGTACAGCAACTTGCAATGGGCCTGGTCTACAAGATACACTACGCGACCAAGGTACCCATGTACATGTCAAAATACTTCCCAAAGGTCAGTGAATACCACGATCACAACACCAGAGGGAGCTCCACAAATCATGTAAAACCCAGATTCGGCTCAAACAAGGGACTAAACACGTTTCGCAATTATGCCACATCAATGTGGAACGCCCTGCCTAAAGCTGTAAAGGAATGTGAATCACTACCCACCTTCAAAAACACTCTCAAAAAACACCTACGTGAGACTGCAATTCGAAACTGGCCCCTACAAATGTCCTAACCTAGTTGTACAGTAAATGACCAAGTAAGGCTTTGTCAATATTCCAATGTACAGTGTAAAATGTGTGTGTGTCCCCTACCCAACCCCCCCCCCCCCCCCCACCTCCAATGTACAGCCCTCACCCAACCCACCCAACCCCACCCCACCAACCTCCTCCAATGTACAGTTTCTACGCCAAATGTATATACACTCCTTTTCTGGACACTTTTGTATCACAAACAGTACTGTATTTGCAAATCTGATATGTCATAAATGTATAGATGTAGCAGTACTGTCTATCTGTATGTCATGTATGTCATATATGTTATGATGAATTGAAAATGGGGGACCCTGGTGTAAACAAGACGAAAGTCTTTCTCTGGTCTGCATCCCCTTAACAATTGTATGTATTGAGATGTACTGTACTGTACCCATTCTGCAATCTGTTAATAAACTTTTCAATCAATCAATCAATGTACAGATAATCTGCGATGCGCATTTTGGCTGATAATGTGCCGCGGTGGCCGGAGTCTCATTCAGGCCTAATTGTATTTAATTCAATTGTAATGTTATTACTGGGGTATCTAAAACATCACTTAAATGCAGATCAGGGTTATCCACTGAAGCCATAATGACTCTGACCAGAACCACGGGCTCATGACGAGCGCACAATAGGCATTGTAGAGCACAGATTTGGCCTGCTGAAATTGATTTCATTTCAGTCATTACAGTGCTTAATGTCGGGTCAGCTTGTCATTTATTTCTGTCAATGTGCTGGTTCTGTAGCAGGACTGGGTCAGTCAACATCCTTGGCTCCCGGCGCATCGAAGATAGTCTACACACTCCCTCCTCCTCAGCGGAGTTGTCTGTGAACTTGGCAACTTCATTGGATTTATTTATTCTCTAAAAATATCTATAATCATACGATTAAATATTGTTTAAAATAAAACGCTAAATACTATTATTCTGTGTGTCATGTTTCCAAATAAGATTGTTCACAACGGGAAATGCTGTATACGTTCAATTTGTTGGTTGGACCTCGGTGATCAATCTCGCTCTCAGTGAAGTTTCTCAGAGTTCGCTCGGGTTAGACCATTATTTCACATCCCATGGGGGTGTTTCATGACCATATATGGATAATCATGCACGAGCATTGACGGTAAGGACGAATGGTATTTATCAATACCGTGTGCATAGGACCCGTGTACAGGGGTGTAGCTCCAGATTCTGGGCCCCATGAAAGAATGTATTTGTCGGCCCCCAGTGAATGCGAGCGTGCGAGATCAGAAGTTCAGCACCTGCACTGTTGGTGGGTGAGCCTAGTAAAGGATGTCGCATTGCGTTCATCTTCAATGAATGTACCAATGCAATAGTCTAACAAAGCCCCCCCTCTCTCTCTATATATCTCACACACACACACACACACACACACACACACACACACACACACACACACACACACACACACACACACACACGCACGCACACACACACACACACACACACACACACACACAACACACACACACACACACACACACACACACACACACACACACACACACACACACACACACACACACACACACACACACACACACACACACACTTCAGAAACAAACATAGTATCAATGAGAGCATCAATAATACACCTGAGTGATGTCTAGTAAAAAAAAAAAAAAAAATTGGGGCCCCCCCCCAGTGCTGGGCCCTTGGAATCATCCTATGCTAGCCCCCCCAGCTACGCCCCTGCCCGTGTACGCACGGTTGTTAAATCCCGATATTTCTGTGCGTACACACATTAGAAATTCTGTGCTTAAGTACGAATATAGAACACTTGAATTGTTGATAAATGAGGGCCCGGCTTTCCTTAGGATTTTCAAACAAGATGGTGCTTTTCAAAAAGTTGTAATTACAGGTTGGTCTAGAGGGGGGCTGTGCCCTCTGACCAGGAGGCTAAAACATTTTTCAATAAAGAAAGCCATTTGCTGTCATTTCCATAATTTTTATAAAATAGCCAACACAAAAGGTAAGTTTCAAATAAGTTATTTCTTTAAGTACAGTTTATAAGGTTTAGGCCTGTCCCCGACTAAGGATTTGTATAGTCGACTTTGATTGGGCAAAATTTGCAGATAGTCGACTACTACGACTACTACTACTACTATTATTACGTGTTTCACCGCCAGCGCTTGAGCGCCAAAATGTAATAATACGTTTTTAGATCCTTTGATATTTTTCCTTTGATCCCCGTTCTAAACGTTCATCTGGATCACTCTAGGTGTCCCTGGCTCGTTTGCCTACGTTGGAATTGCAATGCCGATCGAATCTCACCAGGTGGCAGTATCACCTACCTTTTGAACTCTGATAGAAAGGGATCAGTAGAGACAATGTCTGAATTGGACTGTCAAGACTTGCTCTGAGGGGGAGGAGCTCTTGCAGAGCAATCGCTAGGAGATCTGCTCGCCTCAATACCTATAGTTTTCTGTAAACACGAGTAATTACATATAAACGAGTAATTTCGATCGCCGATGGGATCATTGGAATTATTCTTTTTGGAGTACCTTCTGGCTAAGGTAAGGACCCCCTATGTCTATTTTACCGAACCTGAAACATGTTTCTGTAACGATCACAGTGTCTTATATTACCGCACCTAAACCAAGCTTCTTCTAACGATCACATTTTTGGGGCTTGATGATTTTGTGAAGGCACATATGTACATGGTATATACCTTTGATTTGGGAGTATTTGGGGTTTCAGGGGATCAACCAGAACGATTTGGGCTTATTGCATATAACGCGTTTTATCCTGTGATCTATGGAAAAAGACTGGATTATTTTGGAAATGGGCGATGTTTAGCGTGTAATAAACTACAAACTACAGTGTGTAGAAACAAACTCTTTTTTACATGTTGGACTAGAAATAGTGTCTGTCAAATGAGCCATACTATTGTCTCCATAGCATAATATAGAATATACAATAGCCCCGCAAAGATCATGAAATATCGTGAAAATGGTCAAGAAAAGCTGGCGCTAGACAGTGCAGATGGGGAAAAGGGCGCCATGCTTCTAGGCGTTTTGCTTTTGAAATAAAATAAGTACAATATAAGTATTATTATATTTATTATTATTTTGCAATCGACTAAGAGGTTGGCAGTTGACTACGGCTCCTTTCGGTCGATTAGTCGGGTTGCACAATAATAAGGTTGTGCACAATAATTTAACATTGAACATGAAAAAAATCACACACACACACACACACACACACACACACACACACACACACACACACACACACACACACACACACACACACACACACACACACACACACACACACACACACACACACACACACACACACACACACACACACACACACACACACACACACACACACACACACACACACACACACACACACACACACACACACACACACACACACACACACACACACACACACACACACACACAGTGGACCAAACAATCATGCATCTGTTTCTAAGCTGGCCCCAAGCTTTCACAGCAAGCTGCGCCCCCATACCTTTGTTTAGGGAAAGCCCTGAACACGTTACGATCACACCGCATCCATAGACGTTAAACTGAAAAACTGACATGACTCCCAGGCCTATACTCCGTGGGACTGTGGCGGCGGCTCTCAGTGTCACTTATCCTCTCTTCAGTGGCACCTTCTTCAAATGCAGTCGGGCACTTGATGTAATGTAACCTCCCGGATTGCGGTTCCATTCTAAACATTCATCTTTTTCTCGTCTGAACAGGTTTCAGCGGCGGTGAGATGAGAGTGAGACGAGAATGAGATGAGAGTGAGATGAACGGTCCTTTCTACTTCCTCTCCTTAATTCTCTCCCCTTGTGACATTTCTTTTTGTCTATACCATCTCTCTCTCTTTCTCCCCCCCCTCTCTCTCTCTGTCCCTTTCTGCTCTCTGCTTCATTTGCCTTCCATCCTTTCATGTGGCATCTTTCCTCTTTTATTGTCCCACTCTTCTCCTCTCTATTGGGCTGCTGGATCGCCTTCTCTCCCTCTCTCTGTTTCATCAGCTGTGGTACATTGACCTATCTTTTATCCTGTCACTCTCCTCTCATCTCCTTTTCTCTCCTCTCCTCTTCCTTTTCTCTCTCCTCTCAGCTCCTTCTATCTTCTCATCTCCTTTTCTTTCTCCTCTCAGCTCCTTCTCTCTCCTCATCTAATTTTATCTCCTCATCTCCTTTTCTCTCATCATCTCCTTCTCTCTCCTCTCATCTCCTTCTCTCTCTCCTCTCATCTCCTTCTCTCTCTCCTCATCTCCCTTTCTCTCTCCTCTCCCTTTCTCTCTCCTCTCATCTCCTTTACTCTCTCCTCTCATCTCCTTCTCTCTTCTCTCATCTCCTTTTTTCTCTCCTCACATCTTCCTTTTCGCTCTCCTCTCATCTCATTTTGTCTCCCCCCATTATCTTTTTTCCTTTTTTTGCTTTTCATTTTCTCTTTTCATTTTCTTTTACTTCACTGTCCCAGCTCCCTGTCTGGCAGTCCCCATCTCCTCCTCAGACAGACCGATTCTGCTGTTTATAGAGGCTACACTATGGCTGGGGGGGGGGGGTACGGTGTTAGGTTATCTGTCTGTGCCATAATGGGTTGACTTGATGGATGGATGAATAGATGGAAGAACAGATGGATGATTTGAGGTAAGGAGGAATGGATGAATAGATGGATGGATGGGGTAAAGATGGATGAACAGGCATATGAGGAAGGAGGGGTGGATGGATGGATGATGCGGTCATCTCCCCATCCTATCTGACCACATGAGTCAGTGGGCGAGAGAAGCCAGGCATCGGAGGAGCCAGGGGAGGAGCCAGAGGAGGAGACAGGGAGCGAAGGCCATGCTCCTCACCACTCTGCCAGACTGCTTGTATGGGCTGCAAGCTCTAGGTCATCCCTCTTTTCCCCCCTTCTGTGGTCAGAAACCATCACCATGACATTGACCAATGTCCGTCCTTTAGGGAAGATGAGTGATGGAGAGATGTAGGAAGTGATATAGGAAGTGTTTTCAGAGTTATGTGACAGGCTGTCGCCTGGTTATATATCACAATAGCTCACGCTCTGCTCTATATTGGGACATTCCCTATTACCTATTGTGATCTTGAAAACGTTCTGCCACAGTGCACTTACACTTTTTATTTTTTTATTTTTTTATTTAAATAAATTATTTTATTTATCCGCCCATGTATATAAGCGAGGGGTGTGACCGTACTTCCGCTAAAGGACACTACATGTTACTAACATTTTGTATTATGTATATTATTTATGCTTAGCATACACAAAAACCTAACACAGCATTTACCAAAGAAAAAAAACATTGTTATGCCAGCTATATTGGATTTCATCTGCCATCTTGGATATGAATTGTGTTATTATCTTTCCATGTATTATTAATATTGGTCTTGAAATTCTGAAAATAATAATGTATAGGTTTATGTAATAAAAATAATAATAGTTTAAAAGATAAACTTGAATTTCATAACTTTTGTGTTCCATCTCTGCCTAGCAGTGAGAGATGGAGAGAGACACCATATGGATGTACTGACTGTTAACCCATTCTCTGCCACCACTTTGATCATCCTAAACCATTCTCTGCCAGCGCTATTTGTCTATGGAGATGTTCACCTTCTTTGCAGGGCTATAACTTTTTAAATTGTATTGCTAAATTGACATTACTATGGCCCATTCAACATCAATTATCTATCGTTCATGATGTAGGAACGTTTTACTTTTTCATTCACACATTCATACGAAAATACCGTCTAGAGTATAAATATGTTTTTATCGTTTTCTGCAGTATTTCATAGAACGTGAGATATAGGCATAAATGCATATATTAGATTATCAAATGCAGTTTGATACCGATCCATTCTATATTAAAAATTTAAACTGTACATGGTCCTAAACGTTATGACTGATCATCTGCGGGTGAACGGAGGGGGGGGGGGGGGGGTCGTTTATAATTCCGTGACCAACATTAAATGATTTATGTAGTATGGGTGATATATTGATCAGAGCAGTTTGTATCGAAAATGATAAATAAAAACGCTGAAACTCACGTCCGTCTCCTCGTACCGTTGGGCAATGAGAGTGGAACAAACAGATCCCAGTTATGTGGTGGGGATCGAGGCGATCCAGTTCCGGTTTGTATAATACTAATATACGCCCAAATCATGTTGTTTATTGAGTTATGGCAACGATCCATGTCCACGGTGTGTGGATTGAGTCCCGGGACGATAAACGAGTGGCCGGACGGAATTAGGGGACGGACCGAGCTGAAAACAAAATTACAAACATCTCAAAACAAACTGGTCAGACTACTGCTTGACCTTACTCCTAGAACCCACCTCACCCCTGCCCACTTTGACAACCTAGGATGGCTTAGAGTAGATGACAGAGTACAGCAACTTGCAATGGGCCTGGTCTACAAGATACACTACACGACCAAGGTACCCATGTACATGGCAAAATACTTCCCAAAGGTCAGTGAATACCACGATCACAACACCAGAGGGAGCTCCACAAATCATGTTAAACCCAGATTCGGCTCAAATAAGGGACTAAACACGTTTCGCAATTATGCCACATCAATGTGGAACGCCCTACCCAAAGCTGTAAAGGAATGTGGATCACTACCCACTTTCAAAACCTCTCTCAAGAGACACCTACGGGAGACTGCAATTCAACACTGGCCCCTGTAAATATCCTAACCCAACCCCCTCCAATGTACAGTCATTTACCTAGTATGGTTTTGTCAATAGTCCAATGTACAATTTTGTTTGTTTGTACAGAGTCTCCCCCCCCTCAATGTACAGTTTTGCTTGTTTATACAGTGTGCCCCCCCCCCCCCCCCCAACCACCTCCAATGTAAATTACCCAGTATGGTTGTCAATATCCCAGTGTACCCAACCCCCCCCACCCAACCTCCTCCAATGTACAGTTTCTACGTCAAATGTATATACTCCCTTTTCTTGACTCCTTCTGTATCACAAACAGTACTGTATTTGCAAATCTGGTATGTCATAAATGTATAGATGTAGCAGTACTGACTATCTGTATGTCATGTATGTCATATATGTCCTGATGAATTGAAAATGGGGGACCCTGGTGGAAACAAGACGAAAGTCTTTCTCTGGTCTGCATCCCCTTAACAATTGTGTGTATTGAGCTGTACTGTATTGTACCCATTCTGCAATCTGTTAATAAAGTTTTCAATCAATCAATCAAACGGGCATTTCCGGTTTGGCAACTCGCCGATCGGCCACCAGGTGGCGGTATTGAAGCGTTGCAGAGTTGTGATGGCTCCCGCAGCATATGACAAGGCTCCGTGGGTGAAATATGAATTCCATGACGAAAATATGAAATATGACCTTGGCAGACAACGCATGGCGGGCAATAACGCTGAACAGCGATTTTGGCGGGTAATGGGTTAAGGTTAAATTAGCGATTTTCTATTGGTTTGTTATGATAAATCAATTACATAATCCAACATTATGTGTAAACAACTAACATATTCCAGTTGACTGTATATTTTTTTAATGATTCGTTACGGAGAAATCAATACATTTGTATAAATTACTGGTACCGCTCTCCGCCATTTAATTCTTTGGAAAATTTGCTAAAGGTTTGCAGTGCATTCTGGGAAATATCATCTCCCCTCGTTATCGAGCCTGCATCTTGGCACACTCCGTTTGTAGGGGCATCTGGAGGGACTGTGATGGTTTGGATTTTTGGACATACTGTAGCGTGGTATGAAATACTTGCCAGTAGTGTTAGGATGCATAGCCATTAGCTAGCTTACTTACAGAGACTTGTGGTGGAGGTTCTAGTTGTGTTTTAGCTGTGTTCTGAACAAGCCCGCCAGCTTGATTTCAGGCAGCAAACGGGTCCAGGAACGAATGTTTTAATCCACACCACAATATGTAAACAAAGGTTTTAACCATCCACAACAGAATAGTCCAAATGTATTTCCGATGCTTGATTCTTCTCTCAGACCGCAATGTCTTGAAACTATTCTGTTTATTGGCGAAGCGAGTGTATTACTACAAAAACTTGACTTAGTGGGCGACTTAGAGTCAAGTCAACACAAACACGCCCACATCTCTGCATGTGAAACAGGAGTCAGGAGGACGCTCGCTACCAATCTACATTAAAACAACGCAGTAACGAACCATTTAGTAACGGTAACTGAGTTACTGAATTTAAAAAGTAATGCGTTAGAGTACTAGTTACTGCCAAAAGTAACGGTGTTACTTTATAACGTGTTACTCCCAACACTGGTAGTAATACAGTAGTGATACAGTAATAATACAGTAGTAATATAGTGGTAATACAGTAATAGTTCAGCTCTAACCACTTCATGCATTTTCTTTTATTTCTCAATGACACTTGGTAATTTAGCGAGGCGTCCCCTTCAAGCCCCACTCCTGCCTATAGAAGATGGCGCATCGAGCCACGAGGGCGTTAAAAGGATTTTTTGAAGTGCAGCGTTATCGAGTTGACTGATGTCTCTTTTGTTGTCACATTCTTGAATCCACATCTGCCCGGTTTTCGGGTCAATAAGGACGGTGCGCACATATTCATTTCAGGCAGCAGTTATTGATCAACCTGCGCGCACACATCAGAGAGTACAGCCGGTCTTTAATATTCCTTGCAGGTGCTCCGCCGCTGTATTTTGCATCTGATTGACATTTCTGCGGTAGGTGTGTGTAAACCTGAGGGTCTTGAAATGATTCCATTCATTAATTTAGGCCTTTTCCTCTCTCTCTCTCTCTCTCTCTCTCTCTCTCTCTCTCTCTCTCTCTCTCTCTCTCTCTCTCTCTCTCTCTCTCGCTCTCTCTCTGAGGTAAAGGTCCATAGGTAATTTGGATGGTGGGCCAGACTACAAAGAGCCATAATTGTAAAAAGAGAAAATAAAGTAGCCTACTCTTTGCTTGTTAGGTCTCGTCTAAGAGCAATAGAGCGAGCAGTAGTTTGAGGTGGTTCTTATGTCTTTATTTCTTTATGTTTCTCCTTTTGAGACGACGTGTGACTCACATTTCCTTGGCAACCTCCGTGGTCTCAAATAGGTCTGCATTTTGAGCAGGAATATCGCTTTGTTCATCTTAAGGTCTAATCATAAAAAAGATTGAAGTGACTCTGTTTCCACCAGACTAGATTAAATGGGTTTTCAGCCCTTATGAGAGGATTGTATTATTAATGCAAAGAACATCACTGCATCCGTTTAGCTCCAGAGATTTTTATTATGACTAACACACCTTCCACAATGACATGTACACAGTGCCGCCTGGGAGAAATGCGAGGCCCTGTGCGAGATTTATACGCGAGCCCCCCCCCTAAAGATTTTTTTGTTTTAATATTAATATTTTATTTATTTTTTATTATTATTATTATTTTTTCATACAGTCAACATATTCTTAAATAATAGCGCTGCCCGACGCTGGGCATACAGTCAACATATTCATAAATAGTAGCGCTGCCCGAGGCTGGGCATATGATACAGTCAACGTATTCTTAAATAATAGCGCTGCCCGAGGCTGGGCATATGATACAGTCAACGTATTCTTAAATAATAGCGCTGCCCGAGGCTGACAATAAAATAAACTGAATCTGACCCTTATTATAAGACGACCGCTCTTTTTCAAGAATTTCTTTTGACCAAATCTTGTTTTTTATAAAGAAAATAATTGTATTTGAAAAGAATGATAATAAAACACATTGTTTTATTCAATGTAGGCTGTTTTTGAACCCAGGGCCGCAAGGTGTGTTCGAAGTCGATGGTCGATGTGTCTTGCAATTCACATTAGTTCTCATTAGTTCCCATTAGCTGGCTGCGTTCTTCATCAGTGTGGCAGTCAAACCTGCCCCACGGCACCTTTTGGCTTTTAACCCTTTCACTGCCACACTACCAAATGGTTAACTCTTTCACTGCGACAATACATAAGGTTAACCCTTTCACTGCCACACGACAAAGGGTTAACCCTTTCACAACCACACTACATAAGGTTAACCTTTTCACTACCACACTACAGACGGGTAAAGGTTAACCTTCTGTAGTGTGGTAGTGAAAGGGTTAACAGAACATTCTCACACAGGAGGCGCAGGAGATGGTGGTGCAAACACAGACTTTATTGAAGAGTTGTGGCAAGACGTTTACAAGCCAGAGCAGATGGTTAATGCTGTCTAGACAGAGCTCTATTCAGTGTGTGTGTGTAGGGATGGCAGATTTAACCTGTGTCCATTGATTACCTCAGTGCACGACAGGTGCGCAGCCACACCTGCTCACAGGTCTAATTAGCTTGACCCAGGGCAGGTGTGGCTGCTTAAATCACTATAACATGATTATAAAAGTATGTTGTGAAACAGTTCAGAAACTGGAAAGTGCTACATGTGATCCTTATAGACAGTCTGGCCCTCATTCCACTAGCATTACTAACAAATGCTCATAATTTCTCTCTGTCAATATCTAAAAAACGAAATGATAAACAAAAAAACAAACAAAGTATGCCTTTAATACGGAGTTCTGTTCCTCCATGCAGGCGGGCATGTGAAATATGAGCAGGCTTCTTTGTCATGTTTGTGGAGGTACTGGTGGGGTTGGTAATATAATGGTTTTAATGAGACAGCCAGAGCACACCTTCATCTCCATAGAGGTCGTAGTGGCTGTTCTGTTATTGCAACCTGTCTCTTCAAGACACTTCCAACTCTGCTCTGAACATGTCATTAACACTTTGGGGGGAAATTCGATTGTGATCCTTCATGGCTTGGTGCCCACTCTGGATCTAATCCAGATACGTGTCCGGATACGGAATTTGATGTTGGGTGTAAACAGGGTTTCTGCCTCATTCTCTTTAGTCTCCCTGGGCAAACCTTACTTCTGTCATATACTTCTGTATGTGTCTTTGTGATGTCTAGTGAAATACTCACTCACTCACTCACTCACTCACTCACTCACTCACTCACTCACTCACTCACTCACTCACTCACTCACTCACTCACTCACTCACTCACTCACTCACTCACTCACTCACTCACTCACTCACTCACTTACTCACTCGCGCACACACACACTCACTCACTCACTCACTCACTCACTCACTCACTCACTCACTCACTCACTCACTCACTCACTCGCGCACACACACACTCACTCACTCACTCACTCACTCACTCACTCACTCACTCACTCACTCACTCACTCACTCACTCACTCACTCACTCACTCACTCACTCACTCATTCAGTCACTCACTCACTCACTCGCGCACGCACACACTCACTCACTCACTCACTCACTCACTCACTCACTCACTCACTCACTCACTCACTCACTCACTCACTCACTCACTCACTCACTCACTCACTCACTCACTCACTCACTCACTCACTCACTCACTCACTCACTCACTAACTCACCTTATTTTCACCCCCAAGTCAAGTCAAGTCAAGAGTTTTATTTGTCACGGCATACGGATATACAATGAATTGCGGGTGGTCTTGCCCGCAACGATGTGCAATTGGTACAACATATAATAGAATCCAATACAAAAAAATTTGTGCAATAAAATTGTGCAATAACAGGTAGCACTAGTATGCTATGCATTCATTTACATTTTCCATTTAGTTAAATCCAAAGCGATTTACATGTTTTGTACAACTGGTCAACTCTGGCAGCTAAGTAACAATGGTCCTCATTCTCATTCAGTCATATGTGAAAGTTACCAAGGAATTCCTTCGTAACTCGATTTACGTACTTATTCGGCATTCTCCGACGGCTTCGTATTGTAAATTCGTTGTAGGATTTATGTAGGATTATGAACTCTAAAAGGCAATTGTAAGTCGGACAGACCGGTTGTGCGCCCGTGTTTTCAACAGCTTTGGGATTGCCGATACTAACGACATCCGTGGAATTAAATAATTATAATGATAATAAATACGACAATATTTCTATCATTAACAATTACATTTTGCATTTATAGTCCACACTCAATGAGCATCATGAGTATTACACACACACAATGAAAACTAAATAAATAATATGTATAGTGGTATATACTGTATTAATATGCCATATACTGTCTTCTTCTCTAGGATAATCTTTATTGTTGGTTTGATTTATTCCTATTGCTAGAACTACAGTAAATAAATGTGTGGAGAAACGGCTTAGTGAGGCAGCCTCAGCGCACAAGCACACACACAAAACACACACACACACGTACTGTACTGTATACATGCAAAATTAATCGTTCCAGCAAAATAGGCTTCTATTATTCTAATGACTTGTTTTATTAGGTATTATAGTAGTAAGTCCTACTGTAAAACATGACATATTAGCATGACATCTCATTTAGTAATGTCAATACTGAAAGACTGGCTCTTAACCCTTTCTGCGCCAAAAACGAGTTAACTCATTATTGCCGTCCAATCGTTGAGTGCCAACAACGAGTCAACTCGTTGTTGTGATCGTTTATTTCTTTTATTCGCTATTTCCATTCATAATTCATCAGCAAGGCTCTGGGAAACTCTGGAACTCTGTCTGAGATTGCAACGGCCCGATACTGCCGCCTGGTGGTATTCGGCCGATGTTGCACTTACTTTCTGCAGGAAGCTTGGCTCTGTGCGTCGGTGAATGTCGTCCGGGTGCAGTTATCTTGTAACGTGGATCCAGATGAACAGTCGAGTGCATTGAATCGCCTTCGAGACGCAAGAATCAATATGCTTTTGGAGTTTATGGCATCGGCCAAACGGAAATACGATCTAGCAGATGGCAATCAAATAATTGGAATATTCTTTCTGCAGTCTCATCGGCTAGAGGTAAGAGCAATCTAACGTAATTCCAGCTTGATTGTCCATTTCTATCATTGCAATCCATCTGATCAACGTATGCAGTTACGAATGCCGTTATTGACATCAATTAATCATAAACGACCCCCCCCCCCATTTCCTGCATGCATGATGGAACATAATATATACTGATCATATGCATTTGAATTTTTTATTGTAGCGTTTTAGGGACCGAAATGCCAATCGATTAAGTATAATATGCATCGCGGATTCGCGGCCTATAACTAGCGTTCTAGGAATTACCCAGACCACTCTAAAACTATACTTATATTCACCACGGTATAAAACGACAATGTATGAATGGAAAAATATTACTTTCCCACATCTTGAACGATAGATACCCGATTGTCGAATGGGCCATAGTATTGCAGATATAGCTATAATGTTTAAATAGTTATAGCCCTGCAAACAAGGTGAGCGACTCCCCCGTTTCAGTGTTGGCGGTAGAGCTATAAGATGCTGATATTGCGTGGCAGATATTGTGTTAACAAGCAAGTCGTTCAGTATTGACATTACTAAATGAGATGTCTGGGTTTAATCAGCTGTGCATTGTATGTTACTATTGCACTTTACTATTACATTTGCACTCTGGTTGGATGGTGTATTGTACTTGTGCTGTATAATGACAATACATTTGAATCTAATCAAATTTTGAGATCAGTCCGCAAATCACTTCCGCGGCTACTGTTGAAATGGGTCAGCATGGTGCAGATGCAATGCCGACCCTCTCGCTGTTTTGCACACAGCCCTCACCGTTTTGCACACACCTCCTTCGCCTTATAAGGAGCTGGCGGGCGTGTGCTGATGCAAATTCAGGTGTACGAGAATGCACTTTGCAGTTTAAGAATGAGTGACGTTTTTCATTCATGGGAACCCAGCTGAGATATTTGCACGAACATGTTCGAGAATGAGGACCAATGTTCCGTCCAAACAATGTTGAACTTGGGTGCTACAGTCTTGAGTGCATAATAGTAAAGACATATTAGCATAGTAGTAATATAGGGAAGGTAGATTATTTAGTAGCAAAGTGCATGATAGTAAGTAAGTAAGACAGTACAAAGTTATTTAAAAAGAAAATTCTGTTTATATATTGATTGAAGAAGTGTGCTTTTAGTCGGACCTTGGAAGTGGATTCGTGCAGTGACGGGAAGCCAGCGCAGCGCAGTGGGGTAACGTGGGCTGACATTCAGAAAGACAAGGTCTCCTGCGTAAACAGATGCACTTAACTTAATAAGGAGACTTGTGAGAAAACGATAAGACATAACGACCCGATTCCACTCCCTCTCTCACGGCCAACATCTTACGTCTGCATTCTTCCTCACAACCATGTGTCTTGTCTGTGTTCTCTCTCTCTCTCTCTCTCTCTCTCTCTCTCTCTCTCTCTCTCTCTCTCTCTCTCTCTCTCTCTCTCTCTCTCTCTCTCTCTCTCTCTCGCTCTCTCTCTCTCTCTCTCTCTGTCTCTCTCTTGCAGCTTTCCGGCCCACTTACCTAGTGGACACACAGACCAGAGACCTGATTGGACAGAGGGTCCAGCTGGCAGCAGCCTGCACCACAGATGTTTGAGGGACTTTGATCTAGGTGAGTACCGCATGCGAGACTCGAGGGGGGGGGGGGGGGGGGGGGGGGGGTCAGCATACCGAAGGGGGAGTGAATAATGGACTGGTGGCTTGAGTCTTGAAGTGGAGCATAGAGAGCGGGTTGAATGGGATAATGGAGGGAAGAGGAGATGAACAGAAGCAATGAGGAGATGCAAGGTGGTCTGGATGGAAAACAAAACAGAAACATTAAAGTGAATGAAGATGAAAGAAGGAGGAAATAAGGGATTAAGATAGATCAAAATGTTAATTTGTTGATCCCCACGGCGAAATTCAGGCTTGAGCTGAGAACAGAGCATTACAACAGTCACTAGATAGAGCTAAGCCCTCATAGTCCATAGGTCGATTCCATCGGTTGGTTGGTAGTCAACCCTTTTAGTCGGTTTTTATGCTTTTTTCTGAAATGATAATTTATAAGCATTATTTATAGAAGTTATAAGCATGTCACTGGTAAACACACGATTTAAAGATGTCCCTCTGCATTATTGCACGTGGGGAAACTCACATTTCACAGATTTGACCGCACTGACACTAGATATAACTAGATTTGATAGGTGAAAGGCATCTATAGGTGGGAAGTTTCAAGTAATATTGAGCTGTCATTTACACAGCAGAAGTAACACCCAGTTCTAATAAAAGGATAATAAGTGTGAAAGAAGGAAAGAGGTATCAGGTTGGTGGAATGAAACATGCTAACATGACAAGGAGTTGGTAGGGGGCTTTTGTGTTCCTTTTTATTTATTTATTTATTTTATTTATTTATTTATTTATTTATTTATTTATTTATTTATTTATTTATTTATTTATTTATTTATTTATTTATTTATTTATTTATTTATTTATTTATTTATTTATTTATTTATTTATTTATTTATTTATTTATTTATTTATTTATTTATTTATTTATTTATTTATTTATTTATTTATTTATTTATTTATAGGGAGACACAAGAGAGAATGGTCTTTTATTGAGACAGTGGGGGAGGGGGGGCTGGGAGGGAGACAGAGTAGAGGAGACACAGGAGAGAAGGTTGTTTATTGAGACAGTAGGAAGGCTGAGAGGGAGACACAGGAGAGAAGGTTGTTTATTGAGACAGTAGGAAGGCTGAGAGGGAGACGGAGTAGGGGAGATACAGGAGAGAAGTTTCTTTATTGAGACAGTGGGAAGGCTGAGAGGGAGACAGGGCTGTGTTCTGAGTCCCCTCCTCTACTCCCTGTACACACATGACTGTGTGGCTCAGCGGAGCAACAACACAATCATCAAATTTGCTGACGACACAGTAGTGGTGGGCCTGATCTCTGCAAACGATGAGAGGGCCTACCTGGAAGAGGTCAAGGTCCTGGCGGGATGGTGCCAGGAGAACAGACTCTCCCTGAACGTCAGCAAAACAAAGGAGATGATTGTGGACTTTAGGAGGTCGGGGGTCAAGGACTACAGCCCCCTCAGCATCGACGGGGCACCGGTTGAGAGAGTGAACAGTTTTAAGTACCTCGGAGCCCACATATCCGAGGACTTGACATGGACCACACACATTGACAGTGTTGTGAAGAAGGCACGACAACGCCTCTACTTCCTCAGGCGCCTAAGGAAGTTCCAAGTCAGTCAGAAGATCCTTAAGAACTTTTCCTCATGTACAATAGAGAGCATCCTGACTGGCAACATCACCTCCTGGTTTGGGAATAGCACTGCACAAGACCGAAGCAGACTACAAAGAGTGACACGTTCAGCGGAACGCACAATTGGAGGGGGGCTTCCCACCCTCCAGAACATTTACAACAAGCGGTGCAGGGGTAAGGCTAAGAGAATCATCAAGGACTCCAGCCACTCGAACAACTGCCTCTTTGAACTGCTGCGGTCAGGCAAGCGATACCGGAGTCTCAAGGCGAGCACAGAAAGACTCAGAAGAAGCTTCTATCCCCAGGCCATCAGACTGCTCAACGAACAATAAACACTATGCAACTACCATCAAATGCACACAGCACACACATCCACATGCACACACTCACTTTAAACAAACAACACACTGCAGCACCCACTCTCCACACTTTAGATCACCTAAACACACTTTATATTTATTGATAAAGGATTTGCACTACAACTCGTACACCTTACTGTAAATTGTACCTAAATTGTACCTCATCCCATTTCTGCTATCACTATATAGTATTGTATACTGTATTAGTATATTGCATAGTATATTGTATATTGTATGGTAACTCAGTTACTTCTAGTCTGCATCGAACATTGTACATATGTCTATACTGAACACTGGGACCTCTATTTTTACTTCTTTTTCCATGCTACTTTATTTTATTTCATACTTATCTTGTCTAGCACAGTCTCTGGAGCGTAACAGTAAGAAGCATTTTGTATAAAAGTATTCTGTACTTCTGTATGACAACTATTAAAGAAACTTGAACTTGAGTAGGGGAGACACAGGAGAGAAGGTTCTTTATTGAGACAGTGGGAAGGCTGAGAGGGAGATAGAGTAGGGGAGACACAGGAGAGTTGGTGCTTTATTGAGACAGTGGGACACTCCTAGAATTAACGACCTAGAGAGCTACCTAGAATTAACAAATAATTGATAATAGATGTGTTCCTTATGCTTTCAGCTAATACATTGAAGGCAAAATTGTATTTATTTATTTATTTTTAACAAATACCTTTTGAATTGGCAATGGCATTTTTTCTTCCCAGCTGAACCATACCGAACAGAAAACCGTGACCTAAAAAACCGCAATATGAACCAAACTCTGAATATTTGTGAACCTTTCCATCCCTAATTAGCAGCTGTAAAACACAAATTGGTGTTTGTGTTTGTTGAGAGCAAAGGAATAATACAGCAGATGTATTATTGATGAGGCCTGTTAGCCCTCCAGTTGTGTGTGTGTGTGTGTGTGTGTGTGTGTGTGTGTGTGTGTGTGTGTGTGTGTGTGTGTGTGTGTGTGTGTGTGTGTGTGTGTGTGTGTGTGTGTGTGTGTGTGTGTGTGTGTGTGTGTGTGTCTGTGTCTGTGTCTGTGTCTATGTTTGTTAAGGCTGCTACTTTTTCTAAATAGTTCAGATGAAACCATTGTTTTTATTGTTTAACCCTCTGATCCCACCGGTGGGTCTTTCAGAGCCTGTGGTTCAGTTTCAAAGCTCAAGTTCAAGTTTCAAGTTTCTTTATTAGTTGTCATACAAAAATACAGAATTGAAATGCTTTTTTCTGTTTCTGTTCCTGAGAGTGTGCTAGATAAAAAATAAATAGATAAGTATAAAATAGAAAGTCAAAAGTACGTCAACAAGTGTAAACAAACATGTTCAATATACATATATACAATATATAACACAGAGTAGGACAAAAAAAATTGTAACTGAGTTACAATACAATATACAGTACAATGCAGAAATGGGATGAGGTACAACTTAGGGTAAGGTGCAATGAGGTATGAGTTGTAGTGCAAATCTCTTTACCAATAAATATAAAGTGTGTTAAAGTGTCTAAAGTGGGTGCTACATTGAGTTGTTTGTTTAAAGTGAGTGTGTACATGTGGATGTGTGTGCTGTGATTGTATTTGATGGTTTGTTACATAGTGTTATTGTCGTTGAGCATCCTGATGCCCGGGGGATAGAAGCTCCTTCTGAGTCTCTCTGTGCTTGCCATGAGACTCCGGTATTGCTTGCCTGACCGCAGTAGTTCAAAGAGGCAGTTGTTTGGGTGACTAGAGTCTTTGATTATTCTTACCCCTGCAACGCTTGTTGTAAATGTCTTGGAGAGTGGGAAGCCCACCTCCAATTGTGCGTTCGACTGAACGGGCCACTCTCTGTAGTCTGCTACGGTCTTGTGCAGTGCTATTCCCAAACCAGGAGGTGATATTGCCAGTCAGGATGCTCTCTATTGTGCATGAGTAGAAGTTCTTAAGGATCTTCTGACTCACTTTGAACTTCCTTAGGTGCCTAAGGAAGTAGAGGCGTTGCCGTGCCTTCTTGACTACACTGTCAATGTGTGTGGTCCATGTCAAGTCCTCGGATATGTGGACTCCGAGGTACTTAAAACTGTTCACTTTCTCAACCGGTGCCCCATCGATGCTGAGGGGGCTGTAGTCCCTGACCCCCTACCTCCTAAAGTTCACAATCATCTCTTTTGTTTTGCTGACGTTCAGGGAGAGGCAGTTCTCCTGACACCACCGCGCCAGATTATCTACCTCTTCCAGGTAGGCCCTGTCATCGTTCGCAGAGATCAGGCCCACCACTACTGTGTCGTCAGCAAGGGCAAGCTGGAGTGAAGATACTGGTATCATGTGAAACTATGAGATCGATTGGTACCAATGGTGTCATGCTAGCTTCTCAGGAAGGGAGCTAAATAATGCTCCAAAGTTAGGTTCAATCTTGGCCTAATATCCATTTTCAAAGGGGTCCCTTGACCTCTCACCTCAACATATCTGAATAGAAATGGGTTCTATGGGTGTCTCAGACATACTGTAGTCGACATGTGTCAACAAATGTACATGCCTGTTTGAATTTATGTTGTGCTGTTGTTACTGTAAAAATGTAACGATTGTGATATGATGATTGTTTAATGAGACAATGAGCTGTATGTGTATGTCACTTGATTTTCCCTGTGAGGGATCAATAAAAGTTATCCTTATCCTTAGCTACGAGTCTGCACTTTACATACATGCCCACTTTATGCTAACATTTCAAAAGATTCTTCTGCATACTGAGGTCCCTAAACAGTATTGGAATTTGCATCATTGAGACTCTTGTGGATCCAATGAGCCCAATTGTCTTATAGTCTATTATAGTCTTATAGTGAGACTATAATAACTTTATTTTACCTCACTGTATATAATAACCTATTGTGACCTTTAGGTGATAATCACAGCCTCGTGAAACAAACTAGAGACCTGGGGCATTCAGAGATGTATGGCCTTCCTAGGTATATTGACAATAAGGGGGGGGTCTGAGCAATTTCCAGAACAGAGATGCTCCCCATCAAATTGCCGAAAAATGAAATTCTTACAGAAATCTTCAAATGTTTTTTGATACCAAATCATTTACATTTACATTTAGTCATTTAGCTGACGCTTTTATCCAAAGTGACTTACATCATTAGGCGTGTCACGATACACTCAGCTCACAATTCAGTTAGAATAGAAACATAGAAACATTTAAAAAAGTATGGATAACTACTGTATGTAAACCAGGGGTCTCAAACTCAATTTACCTGGGGGCCGCTGGAGGTAGAGTCTGGGTGAGGCTGGGCTGCATCAAATATTCCACACAAAAAGGGTTTCAAGAATTTATTTTTATTTTTATGGAAATGTATGGTTGAAACATGCAAACGTTCAAACGCACACACACTAATAAGCATTGGAGGCTTTTAACCAGGGCCAGACTGGGGAAATCATTCAGGCCAGGAAATATAGTGCGAAATATAGCCCCAGTCAGGCCACTTTTTAAGCGGGAGGTCCCCCACCAGGAGATTTTGTGTTACAAAGACTTCATTCCTGCATTCTGGTGCAGGAATTGTTTTATTTGTACCCTTTAAATGCCAGTGTTTGTGATGACATGACTGACATTTTTTTCTTATTATTTATTTTTTTGGGAATATCATCCAGCGGGCCGCAATTGGCCCGCGGGCCGCGAGTTTGAGACCCCTGATGTAAACAAAGCACAACTCCTAACATTAGCTACCCACACACACTATCCTGGAAGCCGGAACGCACAAACAGTACACGGCTGTAGCAGTGGCGTCGTTAGCCCTGGGCTTCCGGGGTGTTTTTCTCCTAGCCCCGGATCTAAAAAAAAGAAAAAAGAAAAATTGTTTACATTTTTTTTTTTTTTTTTTTTTATGGTAGCATCCCCATTGTCTGTGCTGAATGTTTGTTAGTGTTTGGTATTTTTCTTTGGTTTTTAGTACTTTTAAACATTGATTTTTAGCAAGTAGTAGTTTTCATTTGATCCTATATAATTTTTTCATTCACCGAATTGTGGACTTTTTTTTAGTGTCTTGAAAGGCGCATTATAAATCAAATGCATTATTATTATTATTATTATCATCCAGGAGGGAAAAGACACTTTGGATAGTAGGGACTGCATCTCTGCCTGTCCTGGCCAGGAAACACTTTGCAACTGTGATCTCCTCTGGCAGTAGTTGGATATTGTAATGTGTGGCGAGGGGTTGCAGCAATTCCACTGAGAGAAACTGGTCTGAGGCTGGATAACATGCCTGTATGCAGGGCCGCCTCAGGGGGTGTGCACAGGGCCTCGCGGGAAGGGGGGCCTTGCACAAAAAAAAATAAAAAAAAATAAAAGATAAATATTTTTTATTTATTATTTTTTTTATTTTAATTTTAATTTTAATTTTATTTTTTTGCGAGGCCCCCCTTCCCGCGAGGCCCTTTTTCATCACAGACCTAAAATCTAGTTTTGCTTATATGCTTATATATTTCACATTAGACACATTCCTGGCTCTGAGGCTCTGCAGGCAGCAGAATTGGTTTCAATGAGGGGAGGGGTTACAGCCAGGAGCATCTGTTGAGTTCATTGTGTGTGTCTGTGTGCGTGCCGGGGGGGGGGGGGGCGTGAACCGACTCATTGCCAGACATGAGCGATTCGACTCACGCTCACGGCAATGAATCGGCTCTTATGAACGAGTCACTCATGACCGACCCATCACTAGTGTCTGACTATTTCGCGCGTGCAGCATTGGAGCTTATGCCAGCCAAGATGAAGAGGACATCGTTCGGCAGATGGACTGAAGATGAAAGTTGTTGCATGTTAGACAGTTCAGTCAGGCTAACCATCCCGGCTAAAGACAGGGACAGCTAGTTAGCTTTAGCTATGTTATAATATTAAGTGTGGTTCAGTCGGGATATAGCCATGATGATGTCGGCTAGTAGCTAGCTAGCGTTAGCTAACCTAGAGACAGCGCGTGCAGCCAAGATGAAGAGGATGGTCGTTCGGCAGATGAACTTCGTCAACTCCACGCGGTTGTCTCCATCCTCTTGGACGTTTGGTGAGTTTTTAATGCACTCTATTCTATTCCCGCCATGGATCTCTCTCTCTCTCTCTCTCTGGAGCCAAACTGGCCGACTAGCTGTTGTAGTACTAGTAGCTAACGGTGTGTGGCCTGGTGTCAGCACCTGTATTGCTTTTCTCATGTTGTACAGTTTTTCAGTGGTAGCCGCATAGCTTGCTTCTGCGTTAGCTAATGGTTAGCGATAGCCGGGTTGAGCTAACTGTTAGCCAGTTAGCTGTTTAGCTACGACGTTAGCTGCCGGCTGCGCACGTTAGTTTGATGCTATCAGTTAGCCTAGAGTTAGCTGTTAGCTTGTGCTACGACCATTGACATTAGCCGTGAGAATAGCAGGGGGTTCTGGCACTCTGACTACGACATCATCTTTGACAGAAGATGTAGTCGGGCCTGCACCATGACACGGCTCCGGCCATAGCTCCTTGGTGCAGGTAAGATGAATGAAAATGTAATGACATTACCCCACTCTTCCTTCCTTCCCCTCCCGAATGTTTTGTTAATAACAATGTTTTTTTCCAGGCAAAACATATGTTACTTCACAACATTTGGAGATACGACATGTGCTGTGTGTGAATTGTCTTGGTCGTTTGTGTAGCTTGGGTAGCGTTGGGCCGTTGGCCAAAGCTGTGTGTGGCCTGGTGTCAGTACCTGGCTAGCCTATTTAGCTGATGTCGGCCATTGGCTCCTTGCTGCTTTGTTTTCTCTGGTATAGACCATCTTCTCTTTGGATTTAAGTGTTGTCCTATTGGATCTATGTATATTCATGTTGCCTTTGTAAAGTTATCTTTTCCTTCTGTTTTGTTCTTCCATTAAAAGTTGAATATATTTGCTTATACATGCTCATACATGCTCTCTCTCTAACACACACACACACGACAAACACACATGCTCTCTCTCTCTCTCTCTCTCTCTCTCTCTCTCTCTCTCTCTCTCTCTCTCTCTCTCTCTCTCTCTCTCTCTCTCTCTCTCTTTCTAACACACACAGTCTGCCTATGGCGGCCTTTCTCGATGGCTAGGCTGTGCTCGCTGAGTCGGTACCTAGTCAAGGATCTTCAGTCACAGTGCTCAGGTATTCTGCCACTGTGTACTCTCTGTTTAGGGCCAAATAGCATTTCAATTTCTTTCCAATGTGTCTCTCTCTCTCTGTACACTGTATATCAGGGGTAGGCAACCATAGGCACGCATGCCTGCATAGGCACGCGGGGGCATTTTCATAGGCACAGGGGGCAGCATAAAAAAAATAAAAAAATAAAAAAAAATAAAATAAAAAAAATATTATAATTAAATTTTTTTTTGCTTTGAAATATTATAGTGAAATATTTTGCACTGTTGTCGCATTTATCTTGTTGAAATACTCCCACAGGTTCTTTTTACTACCACATATTTAATTGAGACCCTTTATTTGTTTATTATTTCAATTTAGCTGGAAATACATTGCTACATCATTCAGTAACATTTGCAGAGCCTTATAACAAAAACATTATTACGGTCACCATTGTGACCAGTGGGATTAATCAACACATTTTATTATTTATTTTTCTATTTCATTGAACATTGCACATGTTAAAAGCAATATGTTTTTACTCAATGTGAGTATTACCAAGTCAACTTGTGTTCTTAAAACAATGACAATAAACATAGTTTTATTAGGTTGAAATAATGTGGTTGTGTACTTATTTTTCTGTTAACTTATTATGGGTTGAAAACTGAAAACCTTAATGCACAGTAACTGAATTCAATATTTTTAAGTTCTGGTAACTTATTATTATTATTTTTTTTACAGTGTAGTCTTGCAATCAATCAAAACTTATTTACACGATATACCTCACATTCACCCTCCATTCACATCCTGGTGTTCTCCTGGTGTTCTCCATTAGGCCTGTAGGTAGAGCTATGACAGCACACGTACAGTACACACACCGATAGTGTGTGATGTGTCCAAAAATGAATGGGCAAATGTGAGTGAAATGGTTGCACTGTATGCAGCTGTTTGTCTGCATTGCATCCCCCCCCACCCCCCAACTCAGATTTAGGGTTGATACAACCATCATAATAATATTGTTAATAATAACAATAACAATAATGATGTAATAATGTAAAAATTATCATTAAAAAGACCTGATTATGAGAAAAAATAATTACGATGCATGGAATATTGTTGAGGCACACTAGTTACAACTATATTTCAAACAGGCACTCCATGTCAAAAAGGTTGCTGACCCCTACGCTATATATCTCCAGAAATGGGTATGTACATTGACTATTTTCGAATATAATTCAGACGACTTGTGCTTTTTGATGCACTAGACTTTTTATTGTCTGAGCATTGAACTTCGCAACTGGACTTCACATTGACTGTTATGCATACTATCTTTTTTTGAGTTTGTATTTGGACGAACTGTACTTCATAACTTTCACTCGAACGAGCTATGCTAACGTATCGGCCGGTCGGGAGGGAAGGATCTCTCTTGGCGGAGCTATCTATGTGAATCGGGCTAACAAGCCTTAGCCTAATTACGCTATGCTTAAGGCATGCCGGCTAACCAGCTCTCCTAGCTATCACTACCTCGCCACGTGTTTACTGTGGCTCTTGGCCTTTTATTGTCTGCTCTAGTTCATCTCAGACTAATTGTGTTTGAATATTTCTGCTGTTACCGTCGACACTTTAAACTGCACATTGAACGTTGTATTGATTTCCCCTCTCAGTTGAGTGAAATGGGTTCTACTTTTCTGATTTGTTACAATATACCTTACAAGTTATTAGTATGGTTAAGATACATGTTGTTGCTGTGGTTGCTGTGCTCAGTCAGGGTTGACCAACTGATGTTTGATCGTTACCGGACAAGTATTTTGAAGGGGGGGAGGGGGGTGGGAATGGGGGATTGTGTGGTTTTATGTTTTTCTTTCCATTCGAATCGCTCTGTTTTATGTTTGTTCTCACGCTCACGCTCTGATCTCAATAGGACCTTAACAAATGGTTATATAACTGCTATGGTACTCTACTCCAAACAAATTACATTCTGTCATACTGCAGCCTTCTTAGACCATGGCTATTTTGAACATATTGATCTGGAATACAGGGGGTCTCAATATACCGCATAAACGCACAAGTGTACTAACGTGGCTACAAAGGAAGGAAGTGGATCTTGCATTACTGAGTGAAACACACCTTTTACTGGCGGAGAACACAAGACTGGCAAATAAATTCTACCATAACATACGTTTTTTTTTTTATCCACTTTTTCTCCCATTTTCTATATTTTTCTCCCATCCCAATTTCGTATCATCCAATTCAACCCTCCCCTGTCACGAACGCTGTTTCTTGCCTCCCACAAGCCGGCTGCAATGTGGACTAAGTCATACATAGCACAAGTCCCCTCCGGTACTTGAGGTAACAGCAGTCGCATCTTTTCACCTGCGCAGCTCGATCTCTCAGTGGCGAGGAGTAACGCATGGGAGGCTCACGCTGCCCCCGACACTTCCTGATTCTACTGCGCAGGCGCACCAACCGACCTGTAGGAGTCGCTGTCCACCACGCCCGATCCCCACCCATCAGTTTCCCACCCCCGAATACGGCCAATGTGTATTAGTATGGACGACCAGCTAAACTGAAAGCAATGTGGAGCGCTGGGATCGAACAGGCGATCCCAGCGTCTCTGCATTCGTGGTGAGCGCCTTGCCCACTACGCCACGTAGCCGCCGATTACCATAACATAAGTTATTCTTCTTTTGACACCAAGACCCGTGGGGTAGCCATAATAGCTAAACGGAAATTGAATATTAAACTGTTAGATGTGTGGTCCGATGCAGCAGGTCGAATTACTATTGCTAAAATAGAATGTTCCAACCGGAAAATTGCACTGATTTCTGCTTACGCCCCTAATGTGTATGACACTAACTTTTATGCGGTTCTCACTGCAGCAATGCTGAAACTACCTGATTACTCATTAATAGTAGGAGCTGATTTGAATGCAGTTTGGGTCCAGTCACGCTGAATCCCCTGATCAGAAGCAAGATACCACGGCCCTACGACACAGGGTAATCGATATGTGGCGATCGCTCAACCCATCCGCGAGAGATTATTCCTTCTTCTCATCGAGACATAAGACTTTTTAGCACTTTCAGACCACAAAGGTATCCTCCTTAAGGGTTCACTCAGTAAAATAACATCCCGTGCCCCTAGGTGGCGCTTTAACTCTACACTGCTGAAAAATGGGGATTTTAACTTGCAATTTAATGGTACAGGATCCCAGAATTGTATGGGATTCGGTTAAGGGTTTTATCTGAAATAACACTACTCTCTTTCATCTAATCTCCACAAGGGACGTCTCTCCAAGCTGGTGGAACTGTCAAGATCTGAACTTTCTGGACAGTCCTCTGGCGCCCCCGGGCGGTCTGTTCACGGTGCTATGGGCCGTCGCCCTTACCACCCTTCATATGGACCTTTACGTACATATATTGTCAAATCTGTTGTTGTCCTCATGCATTCTCATTCTGTCACAATGTTGAATCCCTACCTGGCTCAAGACCTGGCTGCCTATTATTAGTTATCACTAATGCATGTCTAGTGTCTAGTGTCCTTGTATTAGTGTCTAGTCCTAGTTCCCCGTGTTGTTATGTTACAATGTTATTGTTAGTGCCTAGTCTTGTTCCCTCTGTGTATTCTTGTTCCTGTGTGTATCCTTATTCATGTTCCCCCTTTCCCCAGCGTATTCATGTTCCTGTGTGTATCCTTATTCATGTTCCCCTCTTCCCCAGCTGTTCCTGTTTAGCAATCACTGTTAGTATATTCTCCCTGCCCCTGTCTCCCAGTGTTGCGTCATTGTTTTGAGATCCCTGTTTACCTGTTTACTATTTACCGTTCTCCGGAGTACCCTTCCGTGCTCTCCAGTAACCGGCACCCTTCCGTGCTTTTCAGTAACCAGCACCCTCCCGTGCTTTTGTTATTTTCCTCGTTGTATTGTATCCTCGTGTTCTTGCTCAGTAAAAGCTTGTTGTTGGAACGTCGACTCGTTGCCTCGTCTCTCTACCCTACACAACACCGTCCTGCGATTGAAGCCTCACCTCTCCTAAACTCCAAATTACCACAGGAACTGGAAAAGCTTCATGCCACGTTGATCTCTTCATTGCAGCACAACTACTCTAGTCAACTGGAGCTTCAAATTAAGGTAGTAAAAAAGGAGATTAACTCCATTTTAAGACAACAATCTGAATTTCAGATGCACAGAACAAGACAACACTACTACTTTCACGGCTCCAGGCCTAGTCACCTTCTAGCTATGAAGATCCGTGCCAGTGAGCAATTTGCGGATATCCCTTCCATTAAGAACCAGCAGGGGGAGGTAATCACCAATCCCAAAAAGATTAATTATACATTTCGCTCTTTCTATTCCAATCTGTACAAGTCAGAGGTAGTCTTTGATCATACCACGCTGGAGGATTTCCTTGATTGGATCAACTTACCACATATCTCGGAAGATAGTGCTAAACTGTTAGCTGCACCTATCACGCTAGCTGAACTTAGAGAGGCGATTGCAGATATGCAACGGGGCAAGGCTCCCGGATGGGACGGCATCCCACCGGAACTCTATCTCGCATTCTGGTATGTACTCTGTCCCTTATTACTCTCAATGATTTTACATTCAATCAAAGAGGGCAATTTTTCCAGAGATGTCAATATGGCACTTATATCTGTTTTACTCAAGAAAGATAAGGACCCCACAGAGTGTGGCAGCTACAGGCCCCTAAGTCTCCTCGGAGCCGATCTTAAGCTATATGCCAAAGTTCTTGCCACCCGACTTCAAAAGCATATGACATCCCTAGTTCATCCTGATCAGACCGGCTTCATAAGAGGCCGCCTGGTTACTGATAACATCAGATGGTTACTGCATGTGATTGATGCCAGCAAGGATGTGGCAGTCCCTACAGCGGTCATGTCCTTGGACGCAATGAAGGCGTTTGACAGATTGGAGTGGTCTTACTTGTGGGCAGTTCTTAGAAGGATGGGGTTGGGAGAGGATTTTATTCATATGATCAAAGTTCTCTACACAGGGCCTTCGGCCATGATCTTAACAGGAAAGTTCTGCTCGCCACTTTTCTCTGTCTCGCGCTCTTCCAGACAGGGTTGCCCTCTTAGTCCCGGCCTTTTCGCCTTATCTCTCGAACCTTTAGCTCAATACATAAGACAATCCCAAATTATATCTCCTGTTTTAATTCAGGGCACACAGCACCATATCAGCTTATACGCAGATGATGTACTCCTGTTTATGCAGAATCCATCCATCTCTCTACCTCATCTTCTCAATGTGATAGATGAGTTTGGCAGCCTATCCGGCTTTAAGATCAACTGGCCAAAATCTGCTTTTCTTCCACTTAATGAGCCTGCAAAGGCTACCATTTTGCCTGCAAACATACTTATGGTGGAGCACTTTAAATGTCTCGGAATTGAAATATTCCCTACTATTAGTCAGACGGTACGGTATAACTATTCCAGCTTGGGTGACAGGATTACAAATGACTTCAACAGATGGTCAAAATAAAAATATTATTTACAGGCCTGTGCGTCAATGATTAAAATGAATATTTTACCCAGAATTCATTTTATCAGCTCGATGCTCCCGCTGCCTCCTCCTGCTGGTTACTGGCAGAAGTTGCATTCTGCCTCATATAAATTAGTTTGGAATAATAAACGCCCGCGCTTGAAGAGATCAACTGTCCAAAGAGGTAAACTCGATGGAGGCTTAGCATTTCCAGACTTTAAATATTATGTTCAAGCTTTCTCTCCGAGACCTCTGATCACTTGGTTTTGCACTGTGTCTTGGCGACCATTGGAGGAGAAGATGGTGTCCCCACATAGACTTCAAGATATTGTGTATACCAACATTTCAATTAAGCAATGCAAATTATGATTTGGCCCGCTTATCACACATGTGATTCAGACCTGACGCGATACCCAGAAAGCATATACTAACCGCCATAAATGGCACACACATTCCCCTCTATTTAATAACAATTTACACCTTATTGGACAACAACCTATTAGGTACCCTCGATGGGAAAAGGAAGGTATCCATACGTTGGGGGACATCTTCGATAACTCTGGTCTCCGATCTTTCCAAGATCTATCCAATGGATATGATCTCCCCAGAACCTCCTTTTTCTTTTCTTTACAAATAAGAGCAGCCCTGAGGGCTCATGGCGTTCCATGGGATGTTCCACTAGACTAGAGCGTCACCGTTTTCACAAATTATTAAATTTTTTTATCGAGAGGCTTCGTTTCTGACTTTTATCGCCATTTACTTACGTACGTCCTCGTATAAGGACCTCCCCCTTGATACGATTTGGAGAAAGGATATCCCGGAGTTGGATGTAGATTTTGATTGGGATGCAGTCTGGGAAAATGTCCGGCTGTCCTCACGCAACCCAGATCACCAACAGATTCATCAAAATTTCACTCATAGGACTGAATCTAATGGGTCTCAGACCTGACTCTCGATGTACCTTATGTCCAAACGGGGCCATCGGAACATTTATGCATATGTACTGGGAATGTCCTCCTGTTGAGCTTTTCTGGGAAGAGATTACCACCCAGCTATCAGATATTTTCTCTCTGACTATACCTGTCCTACCTTCTGTATTATTACTGAATGAGGTTTCCCAATTACCGACCTCTACACATGTGAAGAGACTCATTTTAGCCGGCCTCACAGCCGCAAAGAAATTGATTGCCTCATGGTGGATACGACAAGCTATGCCCGAAGGTATGGATTCTTACCTACCTTGATGTGATATATCTGGAGATATCCACTGCATGAGTTTTAGGGGTTAACGAAGCGAATATTGCTATCTGGTTGGCAGCGGTTGCAAAACTTTAAGAGTGCATAATAACGATCAATTGCTAGATAATCTACCATATATTATGTATCTAACTCACTTTGGGGTCCTGGGGTGAGTGTGTGGGGGGGGGGGGGGGGGGGGGGGGGGGGGGGGGGCTAGTGAAGAGCGAGCGAAGACCATTGTCCACTTTTTTTTTTATATTTTTATTGTATTTTTAATTATGTATATATTCTGGGCCCCCTTTAGATGTGGGTCTGGTGGTTGTGGGCTCGGACTGGGGGGGGGGGGGGGCTGTGGTTCGGGGCATTAAAGAGGCGTGATGCTTTGGCTCGTGGGGGCGCCGGACTGCGGATCCCCCGGGGTCGGGGTTCGCGGCTGCCGGGCCTGTAGATCAGGGGTGGCCAACCAGTCAGAGACTAAGAGCCACAAAAATTACTGCGGTACCACAAAGAGCCACACCATATACCAGCGTTTCTCAAACCTTTTCTTTCAGTCACGGCACCCTTCATGTGTTTATAGGTCTCACCCTCTGGCTTCTGAAGTTGCTAATGTCTTTTTTATTTGGGCCTCACAGGGTTAAAAGTACCCTGTGAGACCCACGGTTGCAAAATTACAAAATCACTTTTAGCCATTTAAAAAAAAGAATGTTTATTTAAAGAATGTTAAGCACACCTATAGTCAATTGGTATTTGGTCCTGTTGTTCAGCCTCACAATGCTATTTGATAGTAAATGTGCTTATATGTCCCACCCTCTGGCCTCTGAAGTTGCTAATGTCTTTTTAATTTGGGCCTCACAGGGTTAACCTCTTAAGCCCGAGATATACAGTAAAAGTGTATATTTTCAGCATTACGTCTGTTTACCAATTATTTTAACTGTTATTAGTGAAATATAAGATTATAGAAATCTCAGGGCATTGAGTCGGAAACCAGCGCATATTGACAGGAGGAAGTGGCACATCCAAAAGTGAGTGTAGTCTTTTGAAGGAAGAGACTCAGGGCTTTCGAATTTCGAAAAACTACCATACCCAGCTCACACCAGCCCCTGTCAATCATCTGACTTCTGGATTTCCTTTTTTTTCTTCTTATTCTTTGGGATTATCTCCCACAAACCTGAACGTTATTGCCATAAAACAGAACGCAGTTAGTTTCTCTACCTTTCTGTGAACGTCTTGCAAAAAACGGTGTTGCAATACGATGAAAAATGGTGGAGAAATGTACATTATAAAAAGATGGCAGAATTCAGTACTGTATCTACAAAACCTTCTGTTTAATCATCTTCCCTTTATTCATTTGCTTAGATTTTTCAGGTCTGGTCAATTTTATCATGGTGTTATTCACAGTCAAAGATACAATATTTTTTTTAAATAGAATTGATATTCTCCTTTGGTTCATTACAATTTACTCAAGCCTAGTAACAGACACACTATTTCTGACACTGATCCATATATGTCCCTAGATTCAGATAACAAGAACATGCAAATGGACCATTACATTTTTTTTAAAATGTTTATTTTACGTCCTTATGGAGTGAAAAAAAAGTTAAAAAAAAAGAAAGTAAAAAAATAAAAATTCGATTTTTTTTAATGGATGGAAGAGCCGCACATTGACGGGCAAAGAGCCGCATGCGGCTCATGAGCCGGGTTGGCCACCCCTGCTGTAGATGGAGGGGGCTCAGGAAACCCATTATGTTTGTGTTCTGGGCCCCTTTTGATTGTGTCGGAGTGTCACAGGCTAGGGGTGGGGGGGGGGGCCCTTGGTTCGGGCCCTCGGCGAGTCGGGGTGTTAAAGAGGCATGATGCTCTGCTCCGACTTGGGGCTCTCGAGGGTTGGGGATCGTGGCTGTGACGGGTGGTGAGGGAGGGGGCTTAGGGTGTTAATTGTACAATCTATTTTATTTATTGTCTAGTCATTGTAGTGTTGAGTCGATGTTTTTGGTGTCTGTTTATGTATTATTATTGTTGTATGGATTGTATTATTGTTATTATGTTGTGAACTGTGTTGTTTCATGTTTGAAAATTTGAATTTGATCACAAAAAAAAATCAAGTCCGATCCTCGTCTGCAGCTTCCGAGTCCGATTGCAGTCAATGCTTGAGTCCAAGTCCGAGTCATCAGTGCTCAAGTCCAAGTCGAGTCACAAATCCTGAAAATCAGTCCAGGACTCGGACTCGAGTTCCAGAACACTGGTCTCCACAACCTTGGGAAGGTGTGGACTGATGCATGATGCATGCAGCCTGATGCAGGTTGCAAACCAAAGCAAAACCATGAATGTGGATTGTAATTATTTTGAGGTGAATGAGGTATGTGTCTTCATTCCGGAGAAGCAGTCTGTCTCGCCCGACGTCGCGTTTCAAATTAAAAGTGTAACTAGCTTTTTTCCACCCAGCCAATGCATAAAAAACAATGCTGCACACATCTGTGGAGAAATGAGTGGGATGGGATTTGTTGAGACATGGATATCTTGATCATGTCCTCTCTCTACGTTATCGCACAGACGGGACATAATTGTGATGCAGAATCAAAGTGAGAATTTGTTTGTTGCGTCTTGTTTACCCATGATCAAACTTCTGTTCTGGTTAGGAAGGAAACTTGAAATAATTTAATGTATCTATGTTCCTGCTTTATGTACTGTAGAGCTTCAATACACTCTGTACCGATCACAAATACCACCAACCTGGTTGTGTGGCAATAAAGGAATCTTGTATCTTGTATCCTTGCTGACCTTGCAGTAAGATCCAATTTGCTGTGATCACAGTGACAAGTGATTCCATATGGAGACAGTGTAATTAGCTCGGAGGTGGGGGGGGGGTTCTGAAAGAGATGGAGGGGTGGTGGTTGGGGTTTGGGGTCATTAGAGAGCTTGTCAGAGGGTCCCAGGCATCCCCTCCTATACCCGTCAGTGGGCCTGTCTCAAGCCAGTCACCCCCACCCCCCCAATCCCCTCCCTCACGCTCTGCTGCTCCAGGTAATTGATGCCACTTCAGATCAGTCCGTGGAGCTGGAGCTTCGTGCCTGACTGGCTCGCCGCCACTCACCTGACCTGTCACTCCTCGCTGGCTGCTTGCCAGACCTAACCCAGACCCCACCGTATCATCGCCCACTCACAGAGCCCCGGGAGTGACCCTCAGGGGGGACCCCCCCCCAGTGCTTCCCCACCCAGTTGGACATCCCCAGTTAGAATGTGCCGGGGAGCCTCGTAGACCGATACCGATCGTTGTTTGTCTTTAAAGCTTGCGTATTGTTTAATGGAAGGCTTTTCTCCCTCATTGTCTTTGATCGCGGGGGCCTTTAGTTCTAGCCCCGTCAGCTGTTACTTAATGCCAAGATCTTCTCCTGCTGCCTTTTAGAGTAGGACAGACGTGACAGCTGGCCGGCCATATGTGACGAGACTTTTAGGGCATCGCGCACCTTAATTATTCCTTCCCTCTGGACTGCTATTTGACATTTTGAGGTCTCATCACAAGGCCTGATACACTACTGGCCTCCAACTGGCATTGTCTTGTCTCCTGGCAACCTTCTAGCAGACCTGGAAAGCTACTTGAGGCTTCTCCATTCTTTCTTTCGTTCCCTCCCTCCCTCCCACAATCTCTGCTATCCCTGTACCATTGCTCTCTCTCTCTCTCTCTCTCTCTCTCTCTCTCTCTCTCTCTCTCTCTCTCTCTCTCTCTCTCTCTCTCTCTCTCTCTCTCTCTCTCTCTCTCTCTCTCTCCTTCTAATCCGGTTGCCGCAGAAACCCTGTTTTTTCCCCTTCGGTTATGTTTCCTTTACAAAGGGCCACACACTGTGACTCTTTCTTTCTACTCTCTTGTTACTCTCTCCCTCACGCTATCTGTTATTTGTGTCCATTACGTTACGACCCAAGACTCAGACTCGCTAAACTACAGATAAATTGTCTCGGGGTAACATACGATTGCTAAACTAAGCATATTCAAGCTAGCATAATCGATAACCAAAGAGGCATAAACCGCAACTTACATATCCATCATTATGTGTATCCTTTCCTATTTGAGTCACCAGCTGTTCCCGCCCTTACCCTTGCGTTACACAGCTCACGCTCCTGTCACCTAGCAACCTTGACAGCTGCAGTTAACAATCTTGAATTGAACTGATAAATCTAGAGCCAGAAATATCTATTTTATTATTATTATTATTATTATTATTATTGGAAGAAATGGAGATACTTCACCACCGGCGTGTGATGTATCTCAGGTGAGAGAGGACCATGGGCAGGTAAATTAACATTTGCTAAGCTGTATAACATTACTTTTAGCCAGCAGTAATGTTAACATTAGCTAGTTAACAACAACAATATGTATTTTATTCTTTATGAAACCATCTTAGTGAGCCGTTGATTACTTCAGCCCTACATTCGTATAATATGTTATATACACACATTGGGGGATGTTTTAAAAATATAATTTAATATATAATATAATATAATAATTTCTGCTTCACCAAAAGATTTGGTCAGCAGCCGCCACTGATATGTGTGTATATTCATATAACGTTTTAAAGATCACTGTAGATACATTTGGTTTGTAAAACAATGTATTTAACAATTACTTAATTTTATAATTGTTTGCATGCAACATCATACAACATTTACATTTAGTCATTTAGCTGACACTTCAAAGCGACTTACAGATTGTGAACGACCAGGAGGGGTACATGTACATCTCTGGCAGCTAAGGGTCAGTGCCTATGTTCGTCAAATAGTGTTGAATTTGAGTGTGGGTGTGAACACTCTGAGTGCATAGTAGTACAGTATAGACATATTCACATGATAGGTAGTAGTATAAGTATAGTAGCATAGTAGTAAGGTATTTTTTGAAGAGGTGTGTTTTTAGTCAAAGGCGGAACATTGGCCGGGTTTCAGCTGTCCTGACTGTGGTGGGAAGTTCGTTCCACCATTGTGGAGTGAGGACCGAGAATAGCCTGCTTCGCTTTGATGACCCCCCAGGAGCTCGCATAGGAGTGGGTCTGAGGTGACATACATACAATTAACATTAAACATACATAAAATGTACATTAAAGATAAACAATATTTTTTACATTCAATATATTTGTTTTTATTTGTCAACAAATCTCTCAAGTAGAGAGAAGAACCTGTCCACCCTCTCTGTTCTCCTGTGCTCTCCTCTCCTCTGCCTCCTTCTGTAACCTCTTTCTGCACCTGGCATGGTCTACACACATATATTCTGTGGTGAAAAAGGGGAAACAGCGCCTCTACTGTATCAGCTGAGACAGCTAAGGAAGTTCAGAGTATCGGGGAGCGTCTATTCTTAACCCAAACGGTTCATGCATTTTGCAAATCTGATTGGCCACTGACGTTTTCTGCGCCCAATCGCGTGACGCGCCCATTTCCGCCTCGACCAGCAGCAAACCCTAACCCTAACCCTAACCCTAACCCTAACCGTTCTATCGCCATGCTCTAAGACAAACTCTAACCTTAACCAACTTCGAAAGAGTGCCTAAGCTTAACCGGGGAAAGAACTTGCCGTCACACGATTGGTGCGACCAGAAACATCAGTGGCCAATCAGAGCGCAAAACGGGAACGCGGAAGCATGCACCGTTTGGGTTAAGAATACAGGCTATCGGGGAAGATACTCCACTCCTTCTACTCCGGTTGTGTAGAGAGCATTCTGACTGGAAACATCACTGCCTGGTTTGGAAACAGCACGGAACAGGACAGGAAGGCCCTACAGAGAGTGGTGCGCTCAGCTGAGCGTACTACGGGTATTGCACTACCACCCCTGCAGGTCCTATACAACAGGAGGTGCAAATCCAGAGCCTGCAGAATTATGAAAGACCCTCACCAACCCAACAACAGCCTGTTTAAGCTGCTGCGGTCAGGCAAGCGCCTACGGTCACACGCTGCAAGAACAGAGAGACTCCGACTCAGCTTCTTCCCCCAGGCAAATCAGAACACTGAACACTGAACTCTCCACTCACAAATACACATGAGCACACACAGACACACACACACACACACACACACACACACACACACACACACACACACACACACACACACACACACACACACACACACACACACACACACACACACACACACACACACACACACACACACACACACACACACACACACACACACACACACACACACACACACACACACACACACACACACACACACACACACACACACACACGTGGACAGGGTGAGCAGCTTTAAGTACCTGGGGGTCCACATCTCAGAGGATCTGACATGGTCAACACACATAGACACAGTAGTAAAGAAGGCGAAACAGCGCCTCTACCACCTGAGACAGTTAAGGAAGTTCAGAGTATCGGGGAAGATACTCCAGTCCTTCTACTCAGGGGCTGTAGAGAGCATCTTCACCGGAAACATCATTGCCTGGTATGGAAACAGCACGGCACAGGACAAGAAGGCCCTACAGAGAGTGGTGCGCTCAGCCGAGCGTACCACGGGTATTGCACTACCTCCCCTGCAGGTTCTATACAACAAGAGGTGCAAATCCAGAGCCTGCAGAATAATGAAAGACCCCCACCACCCCAATAACAGCCTGTTTCAGCTGCTGAGGTCAGGCAGACGCCTGCGAACCCCAGCTACTAGGACAGAGAGGCTTAGGCTTAGCTTCTTCCCCCAGGCCATCAGAGTCCTGAACAATGAACATTGAGTACCACAGAACACTGAACTATCCACACATAAGCACACATGAGCACACACACGACACGCACGCCGTGCACTCTCACACACTAGCAGCCACTTTAACACTTTAACATGAGCGGGCACACACTCATGCCGCACACATGCACACTTAAGGCCAAAAGGAAAGGCCACTTTAAATTAGTATAACAGGAACAGTGTATTGCACTACCAAAGCTACCTAGCATGTCCTATATGCTCTGTAAATAACTATGTACAGATACCGAGATGTCACACCATGTTACCTGTTACCTGTTTATTGCACAATGTTGTTTTTTTGTATTGGATTCTATTATATGTTGTACCACTGTATTGCACATCGTTGCGGGCAAGACCACCCGCATTTCATTGTATACTTGTATGCCGTGACAATTAAAACTCTTGACTTGACACACACACACACACACACACACACACACCACTCATGCGGCAACCGCTAAAACAATCACTTTAACAAAATGTCACTTTAAAAAATAGAATCTTTAGAAACACTTTAAAAGAAGGAGGTACTGTATAGTTTAGATACATTAAGAGTTAACATTGTAAATTGTATATTGCATAGTAGTGTATATAAGAACCAGTTTCTCAGGAAACTAGCATGTTTTATTTTTTTACCATGCATATCTTGTGTCTTATCTATTTTATTTTTCTATTTTATTTTTTGATGCCTATTTTATTCTATTTTATTATTGAATTTGGACAATCAATGCGGGCAAGACCACCCGCATTTCACTGTATGCCCTGGTATGTATGTGACAAATAAACCTCTTGATTCTTGATTCTTCATCAGCACAAGAAACTCATCTTCTCTCTGTTCTCCTGTCCTCTGCAACCTCATGTCCTCTTTCATCAGTTGAAGAACCTCATCCTCTCTAAATGGTAAATGGCTGCATTTATATAGTGCTTTTATCCAAAGAGCTTTACAATTTGTTCCTCACATTTTACCCATTCACTCACACATTCACACACCGACTGCGGAGGCAACCATGCAAGGTGCCAACCTGCTCATCAGGAGCAATTAAGGGTTAAGTGTCTTGCTCAAGGACACTTCGACGCGCTGCCCGGGTGGAGCAGGAATCAAACTGGGAACCTCCGGATTACCAGCTCTACCTCCTAAGCCACTGTAGCCCCCTCTATGTTCTTCTGTCCTCTGCAACCTCATGTCCTCCTTCATCATCTCAAGAAGCTCATCCTCTCTCTGTTCTCCTCTGCCTCCCTCTGCAACCTCACGTCCTCTTTCATCAGCTCAATAAGTTCATGCTCTCTCCCTCTCTTATGTGGCTTTGGCTGGCTTCCCTCCTCCTCCTCCTCCTCCTCCTCCTCCTCCTCCTCCTCCTCCTCCTCCTCCTCCTCCTCCTCCTCCCTCTCATCCACGGCTGCCCTGGTGTGTCCTCAGGGATGGAGGCAATTAGGACAGGGGGTGTGGTGGAATGCCTCTGTCCCAACACCTCATTCACGAGGACAAACCCCAGCCAAGTTGCAGCAGTGGGCTTGCCACTCACGCCCTCTCCTGACCCTGGACACGTCCTAAGGCAGAGGACATCAATCATGGTAGTTAGCAAGAATAACAACAGCAGCAAAACATGTTTTATGTGGCTGGGGAGGACATTCTTGCCTGAAAAATTATGAAAACTTTATGATAATGGTCCTAGGTCGTATGTTAACACAGCGTTCGGCCTTGGTAAATAGTCCACATCTGCCCGTCAGTGCGAAATGCATTCTGGGTTACTTTGTTGTCCCAGAGGATCCATCCTCCAAATTCAGGAAGAGAAGGCTGCATTTCTCAACTGCATTTGAAGGAGCCTTCGAAATGTGACCAACACACTTTTCTCTTTCTCCCTTTCTAACACACGCACACACATGGACAAACACACTACCTATCTCTCTCTTTCTAACACACACACACACACATGGACTAAGACACTACCTATCTCTCTCTTTCTAACACACACACACACACACACATGGACAAACACACTACCTAACCTATCTCTCTTTTTAACACAGACACACATGGACAAACACACTACCTATCTCTCTTTCTAACACACACACATGGACAAACACACTACCTATCTCTCTCTTTCTAACACATACACACATGGACAAACACACTACCCCTCTCTCTCTCTCTCTCTCTCTCTCTCTCTCTCTCTCTCTCTCTCTCTCTCTCTCTCTCTCTCTCTCGCGCTCTCGCTCCCTTCAACTTTTACACACATAATGCACCCACACAACCTTCTCATAAGTATACGTATACGTCATTATCCAGATATGTATATATAATTCATATTATGTACGCCAATACTCTACTTAGTTAGTGTGGGTGATCTGCCCATGGCCAGTCACACACCACACTCTTAGAATCTATATCAGGAGTTCTCAAAGTTTTGCTGACCAAGGGCCAGCTGAAATCTGTGATGTCACAGTTCTTAGAGCCGCCACAGAGGCCACAATTGTCGACTGAATTACACATAATTGCACATAATTGACAGCTCAAGCTGTCTCAATTCAGGGGTTGTAGCCTTCAAAGGCTGTATTTGAATACCGCATTCATTGCATTGCGTCACAGCAAGAAATGCAGCCTTCTTCTCCTGGGGTTTGGAGGATCCATTGGATGGATTGGATCTTTGCTGTCTACAAAGGACACACCAATACCAAAAACACCACTAGGAGTCCTCAAAATACTGCTAATCAGAGTTTATTCCCATAAGGACATCTAAATAGGGCCTATCATTATATTTCATACCGTGGCCTGGGTGAATGCTCTTTCCTCATTGGCCAGCAGGCGCTTGCGTTCAAACCATTTAATGCACACGTAGTTCGGTTCAAGACTAATCACCGTTCTAAATTCATCCACTACCCAACCTTCACTTCATAATCCCTTCACTTATCATGGCACACGCCGTCCGCATCCCAACTGTTCACAAGCAAGTTTAGCTCAAAACCCTGTCCCCGTTGTTTTTATTGGCTTAAATGTCGTGGCCTCACACAGCACCAACTGTGGATCTCGCCATCTCAAAGATGACAGAGCATAAATATGCAGCAGCATCCCCTGGTTGGTTATTACTCAACGTTGTAAAATAATACATAAATGTTTTTTTTTTTATGAATAACGATATTTGAGGAGCCTAGTAATAGGGACTTTCATTTATGATTTTTGTATTTGTGCCTGTTTTACAAGTAACATAAAAGTTTCATACTCCTTGCTCTTTTGCAGAGGCTGTCAGTGGACCCTGTCAGTAGCATTGATGATGGGAGCTAACGTTAGATGCTAATATTACAGTATATTGTCTCTGCGGCAAGATTTACAACAATGTTTTGACCAGGTAGGATGTGCTTCATCTTGGTATTCATCGGTGTGCTTACATCAAACTCATGAAATGAATTGTTTCATACAGCTGTGTTCTATGCATGCATAGTTATTTTGCAATTACGCACACAGTATTGTTCTTTTGGATGATTATTGTTTTTCAAGATAGAGCTAGCAATGCAGATTGGTATGCGGAGAGGCAATTTATTCCTGGATTTACATAATCCCTTCATATCATGGCACTTCAACTGGCAACAATGACTGTACTTGAGGCTACGACTGGCCGTGCATATTTAATGTGAAAAAGGTTATTAATTTGGGGACAATGAGATGTCTGGCAAGCATCTGTTGTACTGTTGGATCATATTCACTGTTTGTTAAAGGAAAACTCCAACATTTTGGGAAATTAGCTTATTTAACATCTTCACTGGAGTTAGACAAGAAGATACATACCTTTTTTGTCTCTCTGCATGCATTAGGCTTAGGCAACGCCCGCACCGTTAGCGTAGCTTAGCTTCATCACTGGAAGTGGGTCAGACCTTTACCCTGAAGTTCCCTATAGTCTCCTGGCCTACAGTCACGAAATACACTCCAAATACAACTCCAAAACGTTCCTGTAAACATGTTGTGACCTGTGTATTTACCACGTGGAGAAATAAAAAATAATTGAATTCGACATTTACGTTTTCTAAGCAAATATACTCTGAACAATTTTTTGCCGAACCACTCCTCTCTGGGCTCAGTGATTTCACGTCACCAGTGCTACTTTCTAACGTCGAGGTCAGTGTTTGTTTATGTGACGAATCATACTGGTCTGCGTTGTGTTTGATGTTAAATGAGAATGTCCCGAGGGGGAGTCGAACAGGGGGCTCCCGCGTCCGCGGGCGACGACACAGGCCGCTGCACTAAGAAGTGAATTCACTCCTAACTACCGTACCTATGCGTCTGTTAACCCTGTTATGGGGAAGTGAGTTTAATTTACCAGCCCGCACTGCCACAGTCACTCGTCAACACACCTGTTTCCGTGACTGTGGACATACCCACGGGCTTCCCCGTTACACACACCTCCCTAAACTCACGCCGCTCAGGACATCCGGGTCACTGGGCACCACTGTGACGAAGCATACTGGTCTGCGTTGTGTTTGATGTTAAATGAGAATGTCCCGAGGGGGAGTCGAACAGGGGGCTCCCGCGTCCGCGGGCGACGACACAGGCCGCTGCACTAAGAAGTGAATTCACTCCTAACTACCGTACCTATGCGTCTGTTAACCCTGTTATGGGGAAGTGAGTTTAATTTACCAGCCCGCACTGCCACAGTCACTCGTCAACACACCTGTTTCCGTGACTGTGGACATACCCACGGGCTTCCCCGTTACATTTACATTCTCATTTCATTCAAAGGATACGAACCGATTGAAGTTTATGGATACCATGACTGTGGTAAGTTTTAAGGGGCTTGCGTTACACAATAAATGAGTTATAATAATACCACAAGTGTGGATTCACTCGCCCAAACCCTGTAGCCGTGCATCGCAGTCATGAAAGGGGCTAACTAGGTCGATAGTCCAGCAACTTTGTGACTGTCCTATTCATCAATCTCACAATATTCGCTAACGTTAGACAGATGTAATACAGCCTTCCATCTAAAAACATAAATGAAAACTTACCACAGTCATGGTATCCATAAACTTAAATCGGTTCAGATGGAGGAATTCAGGATTAAACATTTCCGACATACAATATATGTTATTAGAATATAAATATACATACAACAAGCAATATAGCCGTGAGAGGGGCACCATGACAGACAGGGGATGTTAATGGGTTGAGAAACAGTTGCAGGAATCAGTGAGCATGTTCATCAGATAGTGCTTGAATGTTGACTTAGGCATAAAGGTGACCAGTTTGAGAGATTTTTGTAGGTTGTTTCAGTCCCTGGCAGCAGCAGCCCTGAATACTTTGACCGTTTGACCGTTTGCAGTGTATGTTTTCGGAATCTTTAGGATAATGTGTTGAGCAGAACGAGTGTTGTAAGTGGCAGATGTAATTTGCAACAGGTGACATAGGTAAGGGGGGGACAACCCAAGGAGGGTTTTGTAAATGAGCATGAACCAGTGCATATTGCGACGTGTGTGCAGGGAGTTGACGGAGGAGTAAAGGGTGCACTGGTGAGTGTTGAAAGGGGCACTGGTGGCAAACCGAATAGCAGAGTGGTAGAGGACATCAAGTTTGTGGAGTGAGGTCTTACATGCAGATCTGTAGATATGTCACCATAATCAAGCATGGGGATTGATGGTTGCTAAGGTGGCGCAGAGGAACTGTAATGAAAGTCAGCAGTGAGCATAATAACACATTTCTTTATATTTTGATGTTGAAAATATGAACAAATATTCACATTCTTATTTTTTTGGCAAGTGCCCATGGTATACGCGGAATAATTAACTTGTAGGTGTGCGTTAAACGACCACCTAGTCATTGATTATCCCTACATATAAGAACGTCTAAATAGGCCTGGTCATGATAATTGGAACACATAGGCGTGAGATGAATGCAGATCACATCTTCTCCTCGCGTCTTCGCTCCTCATTCTCCTCTTGGTTTTCTTTCCCCCTATTCTCTCTCTCTCTCTCTCTCTCTCTCTCTCTCTCTCTCTCTCTCTCTCTCTCTCTCTCTCTCTGTGTATCTCCGTCCCTCTCCCTCCATCATTGTCTGTTTTTGTCACCGTCTTGGCTTCCCCTGGTACTGAATCGGTCTCTGTGGTGCTTTTGATTGGCCAGGCGGAGATTGGAATGTGCCTGACTATAATGACTCTTATTAGAGAGTGTTAATCTCGGTGGGGGTCTCCACTAAAAGCAGCCCAATGTGATTGATTAGTCAGAGCCATTTAGAAAAGAAAACGTGTGTGTGAGAGAGAGAGAGAGAGAGAGAGAGAGAGAGAGAGAGAGAGAGAGAGAGAGAGAGAGAGAGAGAGAGAGAGAGAGAGAGAGAGAGAGAGAAAAAAAAAGTTTACTTGAGTAATTTCGAACGGCTGAGATACTGATATAGCAGAGACAATGAACTACACTACAGTGCTGTGGTGACTTATATTAAGAGACATTCACCAAGGTGGGCTTGTGCCTTTAAGAGCGGGGGTTTTACTGTTTAGGGGAATGGGTAAATACCACTTCCGGTTCCGGGTTAAGTTTGTTGTTATTGTAAATGCTATGTGTAGTGATAAGTAAAGTACCTCAACTCGAACTACATCTCTGGCTCGCTACTTTCTTATCGCCACATTGGTGACGCTGTGAAGAACATTTTTAACGTTAACAACATTAACGTTATGTCTCAAGGCAACAGCGTCGCGCAACCGCAAGCACCCGCACCGAATGCTAACGACGCTAATATGCTACAAGCGAACATTTACGCTGCGACCGCCAAGTTGCCCGACTTTTGGCAGCATAATCCCCGGCCGTGGTTTCAGCACATCGAAGCCCAATTCCAGCTGAGAGGAATAACGCAAGACTTAACTAAATACTTCCATGTGGTGGCGGCGTTGGATGCTTCAACGACGGCACGGGCGATGATGCTGTTGGAGGATCCACCAGCAGCCGACAAGTACTATGCGCTAAAGACATTCCTTCTGAAACTTTATGAACTGTCAGAACTGGAGAAAGCGGACCGCCTGCTGTCCCTCAACGGCCTCGGCGACGGCAAACCATCAGAATTGATGGAGAAGATGCTGGCTGTCCTTTCTGTTTACACATTTTCCTGCGGCAGCTTCCAGTGCCTGTGCACACAGCACTGGCCAGTTCCCTCCTCCACCAAGGACAATCGCGGCCTGGCTGCAGAAGCAGACAGGGTTTTCCTGGCCAACAGGCAGCAGCAGTTTGTACATGCGCTGCTGCCCCACCAGGGCACCTCGGCCCCACCACTGGAGGCCGATACAGACACCGCTTCTGCTGTGACAGCCCGACGCCAACCCAACGACGGGCTCTGCTATTACCATGCCATGTTTGGGGACAGGGCCAAGCAGTGTCGCAAGCCATGCAGTTTCAAGGGGCAGGGAAACGCCAGGGCCGGCGCTCATTAGTGGCTGTGGGTGCCAGCCATGACTGCAAGCTGTTGTTCATCACTGACTCCTTGTCTGGCCGGCGGCTGCTGGTGGACTGGGGCGCACAACGCAGCATCCTGCCGGCACAGGGCGTGGACACCATGGATGGCAGACACGGGCACCAGATGGACGCAGCGAACGGTACACCCATACGTACTTACGGCACCAGGTATGTGGAGGTGTGTTTTGGGGCGCGCCGTTTCGGCTGGGGTTTTGTTATGGCTGCGGTGTCCACGCCGCTCCTGGGAGCAGACTTCCTCTGTGCCTTCAGCCTGCTGATAGATGTTAAAAACTGTCGCTTGATCGATGCCCTCTCTTTTTCCTCTTACCACTGCACACTTGGGGCGGTTGGGGGGGGGGGCGGAGTTCTCTGCCTGTTGAACACACTTGCCACGGGGACCCGTATGAACGCCTGCTCGCCGGGTTCCCTGACCTCAACACACCCACGTTCTCATCTGCAGTGGCCAAACACGGTATGGAACACCATATTACCACCGAGGGCCCCCCAGTCTATGCCCGGGCCCGGCGCCTCGACTCAGCCAAGCTGGCAATCACCAGGGGGGTTTTTCCACCATGGAGCGACTTGGCATTGTGCGCCGCTCGAACAGCCCGTGGGCTTCTCCATTACACATGGTTACAGGCGCCCCTGCAGCGATTTCCGTCGCCTTAATAACGCCACAACCCCCGACCAGTACCCTGTCCCGCACATACAGGACTTCTCTACCCACCTGGCGGGGGCCATCATCTTGTCCAAGGTGGACCTGGTGCGCAGGTACCACCAGGTGCCGGTCCATCCACGGGATGTGCCAAAAACAGCTGTCATTACACCCTTTGGACTTTTTGAATTCCTAAGAATGCCTTTTGGGCTCATGGGGGCGGCGCAGACGTTTCAGCGCCTGATGGACTCTCTGCTCCATGACATGCCGTTTTTGTTTGTGTACTTGGATGACATTCTTGTAGCCAGTACGTCCATAGAGGAGCACATGACACACCTCCAGCAGCTGTTTGAGCGGCTCAGTAAACACGGCCTCATCGTCAACCCGACCAAGTGCCAGTTCGGGCAGTCCTTCCTCAGACACCATGTCAGAAAAATTGCAAAGGACCCTTCACACTGTTGGATCCTTGGTAATCAGCCAATCTCATCTCGTCATCTCCTTCGTGACTCAAGTTTCAAGTTTCAAGTTTCTTTAATAGTTGTCATACAGAAGTACAGAATACTTTCATACAAAATGCTTCTTACTGTTACGCTCCAGAGACTGTGCTAGACAAGATAGTATCAAATAACATAGTATAGCATGTAATTTAGAAGAAGAAAATGAGGTCACAGTGTTTGGTATAGACATATGTACAATGTTCTGAGTTACCATATAATATACAATACTATGCAGTGTACTAATGTACAGTACTATATAGTGCAAAGCAGAAATGGGATGAGGTACAATTTAGGTACAATTTACAGTAAGGTGTGCGAGTTGTAGTGCAATCCTTCATCAATAAATATAAAGTGTGGGGAGTGGGTGCTACAGTGTGTTTGTTTAAAGTGGGTGTGTGCTATAAAGTGTGTGGAGTGGGTGCTACAGTGTGTTTGTTTAAAGTGAGTGTGTGCGTGTGGATGTGTGTGCTATGTGCGTTTGGTGGTTGTTGTTGTGTAGTGTTCATTGTTCGTTTAGCAGCCTGATGGCCTGGGGATAGAAGCTTCTTCTGAGTCTTTCTGTGCTCGCCTTGAGACTCCGGTATCGCTTGCCTGACCGCAGCAGTTCAAAGAGGCAGTTGTTCGGGTGACTGGAGTCTTTAATGATTCTCTTAGCCTTGCCCTTGCAACGCTTGTTGTAAATGTTCTGGAGGGTGGGGAGCCCCCCTCCAATTGTGCGTTCGGCTGAACGTGTCACTCTTTGTAGTCTGCTTCGGTCTTGTGCAGTGCTATTCCCAAACCAGGAGGTGATGTTGCCGGTCAAGATGCTCTCTATTGTACATGAGTAGAAGTTCTTAAGGATCTTCTGACTGACTTGGAACTTCCTTAGGCGCCTGAGGAAGTAGAGGCGTTGTCGTGCCTTCTTCACAACACTGTCAATGTGTGTGGTCCATGTCAAGTCCTCGGATATGTAGGCTCCGAGGTACTTAAAGCTGTTGACTCTCTCAACCGGTGCCCCGTCGATGCTGAGGGGGCTGTAGTCCTTGACCCCCGACCTCCTGAAGTCCACAATCATCTCCTTTGTTTTGCTGACGTTCAGGGAGAGGCTGTTTTCCTGGCACCATCCCGCCAGGACCTTGACCTCTTCCAGGTAGGCCCTCTCGTCGTTGGCAGAGATCAGGCCCACCACCACTGTGTCGTCAGCAAATTTGATGATTGTATTGCTACTCCGCTGAGCCACACAGTCGTGTGTGTACAGGGAGTAGAGGAGGGGACTCAGAACACAGCCCTGGGGGGCCCCTATGTTGAGGGTGATGGATGAGGAGGTGCAGTTGCCTGCTCTCACCACCTGGGGTCTGCCAGTCAGGAAGTCCAAGACCCACTGGCAGAGGTCATAGTTCAAGCCCAGGTCCCTGAGCTTGGCTATGAGTATGGAGGGGACTATGGTATTGAATGCCGAGCTGTAGTCGATGAATAGCATTCTCACATAGTTCCCCTGCCTCTTGTCCAGGTGTGATGCTGCTGTGTGCAGCACATGGGCTATGGCGTCCTCCGTGGACCTGTTGGGGCGGTATGCAAATTGCAGGGGGTCCATGTTGATGGGGAGGGAGGAGCAGATGTAGCCCTTTACTAGCTTCTCAAAGCACTTCATGGCTATGGAGGTGAGAGCTACAGGGCGGTAGTCGTTGAGGCAAGCAGGCTTGGATTTTTTGGGTACAGGGATAATAGTGGACTTCTTCAGGCAGGTGGGGATGACAGCCTGTTCTAAGGACAGGTTAAATATGTCAGTGAATACTGGGGCCAGTTGGTCGGCACAGACTTTTAGGACGCGGCCGGGGATGCCGTCCGGACCTGCTGCCTTCCTGATATTCACTTTTTTAAAGGTCCGCCTCACCTCATGCTCTGTTACCCTGAACACTGCGCCTCCATCAGCAGCCGACCCCCCCCCCCCCCATTGCCGTGGCTTGTGAGCTGGTGTTGTTATTACCAGCATCAAACCTCGCATAGAAGGTATTGAGGTCATTTGCTAAGGAGATGTCACTGTTCAGTTTGAGGGAGGCGCCTTTGTAGTCTGTCATCGTTTTGAGCCCCTGCCACATAGCTCTAGAGTCAGCTTGTTCAAACTGGAGTTCAATTTTATCCCTGTAGCGCCGTTTGGCCTCTGACACTGTCCTCCTTACGTTGTATCGCGCCACCTTGTGGTCATTCATGTTGCCTGCCACTAGGCCGTCGTTGTATGCTTTGGTGCGCTCTCTCAGAGCTTCACGGACGGATTTGTCTACCCAGGGTTTTTGATTTGGGTAAACTCTCATTTTGGTAGTGGGGATTGTTTCTTCCACCAAAGTACAAACATAGTCCAGCACTGTCTCCGTGTAGACATTAATGTTATCTGTGTCGCGGAACACATTCCAGTCTGTGCAGTCAAACGCAGACTGGAGCGTCTCCTCTGACGTCAAATCCCATTTCTGCTCCTCTCACGAGACTACAGGAGTACTTTTGATTCTCTGTTTGTACATTGGTGAAAGAAAAATGGACGCGTGATCTGATTTACCAAAGCCACTATCAGAATGAGCCTTGTAGCCACCTTTAAATTGCGTGTAACAGTGATCTAGGATGTTACCGCCTCTGGTGTTGCAAGTCACATGCTGATAGAAGTCAGGTAATACCTTTCTCAGATTGGCGCTATTGAAATCACCCAGCACTAAAATGGCGGCGTTAACGTTCGCCGCTTGTATTCTATTTACCTCGTCGTGGAGTCTGGAGAGCGCAACGTTGTTACTGGCTTGCGGTGGAATATACACTCCTACAAGGATGATCGCCGTTAACTCCCTCGGGAGGAAGAAAGGACGACACTTGATGGTTATATATTGCAGGTCTGGGCAGCAGTGGTTGGATAATTCCTTCACGTTAGTTGGATCGCTCCAATTGTTGTTAAACATGAAGGCAATACCTCCTCCACGTTGTTTACCGGACTCTGCTGTACGATCCTTGCGGTGGATAAAGAAGTGTTCGGCCGGTTGGATTGCGTGGTCTGGAACGTCCGGCGCCAGCCACGTCTCGGTGAAGCAGAGAACGTTCCAGTCTCTGACGTCTCTTTGGTATTGAATCCTTGCTCGGATATCGTCCAATTTATTGTCAATTGATTGTACATTGGCTAGCAATATACTGGGTAATGGCGTTCGGTGGCGTCTGGATCTCAGCCTGTTACGGATCCCAGCTCTCTTCCCACGCCGTCTGGTTCCTTTGTTCCCGGGATCAGGATCTGGTCCCATTCTCCGGAGAATCTCCTCAGGCCATTGTTGCGGTTCGGAAACTCGGGTTCGGGACTCTCCCCATCTGCGTTGTGTGTGTTTTACTTGGATATCTCATTAGCTGTCTCACACTGTATCGACCCCATTGGTACATCCGTAGTCGGAAGAAATGACAAACGTGGTTTATTCCATAAACAAAGCCTCTGTACCAGATGGAAAACAGTTATTTCTGTCCTTGAAAAGCATTAGAAGGAACTAAATTCATTATTCTAACGATCTCTCTTCTGTCACCCCGCTCGGTGGTCGTGCGGCCTAGCTGTCCAAAGGCCTTCCCTGTTAGCCATGGCAAATTCCCCTCCCCCACCCAGCGAGGTTGAGGAGGGATTTCAAAGTCTCTCTCAATGCGTCTGCTTGATTCCACGTTGTGTCTTAATCTAACTTACCCCGGAAGGAACTCACCTCTCATAACGTTCTCCCCCTAGCAACGGGCCCCGCCCCCTCTTCTCATTACTACGTGACACGCTATCATGGCAACAGCTGGTCACCTTTAACACACTAAACGTCAGTTTCTATCGATGTCAAACTCCCCGTAGCTCTGACCAAACCTCCCCCCACCAGTGCTTATCAGTGTTTATGTTAACAACCTGCCGACGACCTCGGATCCCATGGCTCTATTAGAACTGGCTTCCCAGTCTAATTTGAAAACACACACCACTAAATACTGTCCTCCTCATCTGAGATCTAATAGCAGATGCTCATCCACCGATATTTACATTATATACACATTGAAAACATAGATTCCTTCAACACCCAATAATGTTTCAGCCCCTGCCCTCAGGTAGGCGCTTCAAGTCTATTCTTGCAAAAACCACCCGCTTCAAGGACAGCTTCTTCCCAACAGCCATTCGGACCCTGAACTCCCTTGGCCCCCCTCTCCCCCTCCCCCCTTACACTAACCAAGCTCCTGACCAGATGGACTAGTCTCTTCCGTGTGTTATGTTGTGTTGTGTCGGTTTGTGCTCTATTTATGTATTTATTGCTGGGAAGGGGGCTAAATGTATCCATGTTCCTGTTTTATGTATATCTAGAGCTTCAAACACTCTGTACCGAACACAAATACCACCAACCTGGTTGTGTGGCAATAAAGGTATCTTATATCTTGTATCTTGTACCATGGTCACAGACCCCTGTGTGACTGTGGAAGCTGCTTTCATCAGTAATGAGAGCGTTGGTCTGGACTGAGGCTGCAGGGGAGACTAGTGTACCTGGAGTTTCACGATCATTCTCTTGTCACATCGTAACACGGCTGGAGGCGAGGATGTTCTCAAAGTCACTGTTGCAGTTGGACCGCCAGTGTTTTCCAGCCGAGGACATCCTGGCTTCATGGTGGCCTGAAATACGTTGCCCGCAGTGCACAGCTTGTGAATAACTGCTGCTCACAGAGGCCTGTATTATACAAGAAGAAGAAGTCTTTATTTGTCATGCAGATGAACACATACATGCGAGATGGGCGACACACAGGAACACACACATCATGCATTGGGTCACCGATGAAATGTCTCTCTCCGCTCAACCCATCCCTTCGTTCCTTCACCCCCAAGGGCAGCCGGGAGCAGACATGGACCTGGGGACCAATCCAAGTCCTCCTGTCCGTCTTCGTCAGGGACACGACAGCGTTAGCGATCTGTTCTGCATGTTTTTCCATTGGGTTTATCTTATTGGGGAGGGGAGAACATGCAAACTCCACACAGAAAGGCCCGGGAGATACAATATGATCATATTGTTGATTTGGTCAATAGAGGTGTTACCAAGTAGCGTATGTATGTACAATAACGTTACCTGTTAAGCCTTAAGGTCCTCCTATAGGGGGACCCTGCTTTTCTTTATCATAAATCGATCAATAGAGACCGTATTAGATCCCCAATTATCATATCTTGGGATATCATTGGAAAGCCACACTCATTGGCTACAACCCTGTGCAAAGATCTTCGAGATCGCCAAATGATTGACGGAGCTACTGTAGAGCCCCGGGAGTCGTTGGTGGTAATGTGTACTTTTGCGTACTTTGGGGCACGCCTCACATATCGGCATGTAACTCGAGAACCGCTGAACGGATTTTGTCACCTGAAAGGGAAATCGACAGGCAACAAATAGGGCTTTAATTCCATCTATATATTGTATTAAAAGAAATGCACACCCGAGCCTCTAGAGGTCGGAAAAGAATCGTCCACATGTGGGCCCTTGGATGTTAAGAGGTCAATGTTTTTAAATATCTTTTTTGTAGCCAAGAGTAAAGACCATAACCCTATCAAAAACAGTAGTCAAAGTGTATATTTTCATTTTTACCGATGTTTTATACGATTTATCGGAAATACAAATTTATCGGAAAATGCTAATTATCGTAAAAACCGCAAGAAATTACTAAATCCAGATTCAACCCTGCCATTGGAAAGAGGAGCATTTCCCCTATCCATAGATGTATGATTTGGCCATAATAAGGTCAAGGTCAAGTTCAAGGTCATTAATTACTGTATCTACAAATCCTTCTGTTTAATCATCTTCCCGTGGTTCATTTGCTTAGATTTTTTGTACACATGATCTCAATAAGGTGGTGAATGAGCTCAGTGAACATTTTCTCCTACCCGTATACATTTTTGATCATCATCATCAAAATCATAAATCATAATTAATCATAATTAATTTATTCATTACAGACACAATATTACTAGTAACAGACACAATATTTCTGACACTGGAAATACATACCCCCAGGTCCCTAGATGTTCCTAGATACCAAGAACATGCAAATTGACCTTGCAGAAGTGGAGCAATCTTCCATTTACTTAGGCATGTACCTTTAGGCGAAAACGGTCTACAGGTTAACAGGATAATAAACTTTTAATATACGTTATTTGTATAGCACTTTTCTAATGCGAGGATACAAAGTGCTTGACGGACAAAGGAAAAATAATAGTCATAAAAATGTAATGGTAATAACAATAATTATATAAAATACAAAACAATATAAAACAGAGGAACAAGAATAATACATATACAGAAATACAAGATCATATAAAAAGAAGAGGACAATGTATTGAAAAGGTTTAAGTGAAAGCTAGTCTGGGTTTTCATGTTATTTTTGAAAGTGGATAGGCCTACTGAGGGCGGAATCCACAAAGGGTTTGCACGGCTTTTTCCGATGCAAAGCCGGTGCAAATAGCGCTGAAACACAGTTTGCTATCCACAGAGAATGCTCAACGGGTGAAATGAGGTGGTAACTGCGTTCCGTCAGCATTGCGTCCGGTGCAATTAGCGCGTGTTTAAATGAGGTAATATGGGTGTAACATGTCCCCTTTCTATGCAAATGAGCCTCGTTTGATTTTGCATCATGATGCAACTTTTATTTGCTACTTGTTTTATTATGTATTCATTATATAAAGCACTTTGAACTGCAATCCTTGTACGTTAGGTGCTATATAAATACGTTTATTATTATTATCATTATTGACTACACTCACGTTCCAATTGTACCATCGCACACACATATGCTCCAGAATAAACTTTTAATTTATAACGTTTCGACGGGTCCGAGCAGACGCTGGAAACAGGCAAATGAAAAGTTTATTCTGGAGTATATGATAATGCAGGCTATTATCCTAACTAAACATTAAAGGGGAACTATTTTACTATTTCTTTCACTATTTTGGCACTTTTACACAATTTCTGTGAGTCTATGGAACACCTCTGTAAGGTTTTTTTCCAAAGAAATTCATTGTTTTGTATTTCTAATCAAGTACTCAAAAACAGCATTTTTCTACCTCAAGATCTTAAGCCGTTTTGAGGCTGGGCTCCAACCACTGTGTGGCCTGGTGGCAACTGCCACACCAACTGCCACATTATTATGCAGCTGAGAAATCTCTGACATCACAGATATGCACATTTTCAGATGACTCAGTTCAGTGAGGGTGAATATTGAGAGAGGAGAATTGGAAGAATGCGCCAATATGAGAATTAGAGACACTATGGGTCTCATTCCAGAATGGATTTACAACCAAAATGTTCCTCTTAGGCAGATTTCTGCCCATTTAAGACATATTAGGGCTGGTAGCGTGATTCCCCAAATTTTCCTGAGATCAGATTTGAGCGTGGCTGAGAGCAGATTTAAGAGTGCTGAGGAGCACACTTATGATTGATTGACTAATTGAACATTTTATTAACTTGACAGACTGTGTTCTCATAGTGATTCCTTCATGTCAACGCTACAGGCCTCCTTGGAATTAATTACTTAATCATATCAATCAATCAATTACACTTATATTGAAATACACTATATAGCCTATACACCAACACTGAAATGACAGTGGATAAATAAATAAATAAGAACTAAAGCTAATCGCATGGACATAGACTGCATTAATATTCCATAACAAGTCTTGTGTGCGCCAGTATGGCCTACGTGTCTAATGCATGAACAGTATAGGCTTAATATATTCTAGTTGATTTGATTTGATTTGATATTTTTTATTTTCGTGTCTTACATACAGATGTATGCCCAGCCCATATGGGCTTACAAGACACATAACAATAAGTATATAATAATATACTTTACCAATTACTTAACAAATGACATAGACCAAGATGGCCATAAAAAAAAGAAAAATACAAGAAAATACAATAAAACGTAATATAACACAAGCTGTACTGTAAATAAATAAATAAACAGAAAAACAAGGTGAATTCAAATACAATTATATAGGATACAGTGTGTTTTGTCTCAGGTGCCATGCCTTCTCCAAAAATCCTGCAAAACCGAAGATGTCCTCCACAAAAAAACAACTCAACATACAGCTCTCAGACTGCCAAAACAAATCTGGGTTTACAATTTGAATTTTTTCAAATAAAGCCCTCCTCAAAGTGGTGTACAAAGGGCAATAAAAAACAAAATGATATTCATCCTCCACCACTCCCAGATCACACAGAACACACAACCGCTCCTCCTCAGGTTTACCCTGGAATCTACCCACTTCCACAGCCAATGGCAGGGTGCCAGACCTCAACTGGGCACACAGAGACCTCCGTCTTCTCTTTAAGTTTAACATTACATAAGGTTCAGTAAAATACTCATTTTTAATTGCAATATATTTTCTAAGTTTAGGTTTTTTCAAAATCTCCACCTTCCACTTATCCTGATGGATTGTTGATAATTTTGTTTTAATTATGTGAACCTTACACTGCAAATTGTTCATACAAATCATACTCAAGTCAGTAGAAGAAAAAATCATAGACATCTCTCTTGACCAGGGATGACTGTGTGCTCTGTCCCAATTAAAAATCTTTTTAGTCACCCTGCCATTTGGCAGCTGGACCAGGCGGTTCCATAACCTCACCATTTCACCTTTTTGCTTGACCAAGCAAGAATCCCACCCCATGTCCCCTTCTATAGCCCCTTTTGGTGTGTATTTATGGACTCCTAAAAAGTATCTTATGGCCCGGTTCTGGATCGCATTACATTCAGGAGCATCATCAAAACCCCATACTCCAGCAGCATAAAACAAAACAGAACCCACCATTGAATCAAATAATTGTGTATATGTTGAAAACCCAAGGTCAGTGCACACTTTCATTTTACTCAACACGCCCCCTAGTTACTTGTTTCATTAGGATTTAGTACTATATGCTCTGCCCTACGTACAGTATAAGTACAGACTGTACCTATACTGTACATAGGGCAGAGCATATAGTATCTACTAAATCCTAATAAGTCATTAATGGAATAATAAGCCTATACTTTGTTCATTCATTACGCCGTAGGCATTAATGGAATAATAAGCCTATGTTGCGTTCATTCATTACGCCGTAGGCTACAGTGTGTGTGTGTGTGTGTGCGCGCGCGCTGCGGCAGGTGTACCACGAGCTGTACTATATATGATGACAATACATTAATCTTTTTTTTTTTTATATTTTTTTTATTATTGCAAAACAAAAATTATTAAAAGTCAGTACTCAACACATAATGCATAATGAAACTAACAGTTAAGGTGGTTAAAATTACATGCAAGTACAGAAAAAAAAAAAAAAAAAAAAAGTCTATAATAATATTTTAACCGTATACAGTGTATATCCAGCGAAATTAACAATTATACAAATGCTTATATAGGACATACCCCTAATACCTATTTTCTAAAACCCTACACACATATGCTCCAGCTCGAACCCCCCCCTCCCGGACCCCTCCTTGGATAGTACCTCCATTATCCCTCACTCCTAACCAGACACTACCATTATAAGCTAGCTTTTATTCTCTCCACCACTTCTACCCACATTGACATTTTGGATTCGTTGAGACCCAGAATTCTTGCTGTAGATATTTCTTGATATATCACATCGAGATATGTAAGAGACCAAACTTTCCGGCACATTTTTTCCGGTTAAAACCAGCGTGATGCGATCAGTTTTTTAGCTACTGTGATACCCGATAAGACCAATCTCTTTAGCTGTGGATTTACTGCAAACTCAAAAACATAATTTAAAAGCAATACAGAGGGGTGTACTGGTATATTCCAAGATACGAGTTTTGATAATTGATGAGTCACATCTTTCCAGAATGCCTTAACTGGTGGGCAGTCCCAATACATGTGCATAAATGTCCCTTCGTCTCCATTTGTACATTGGGAGCATTTTGAGTCCTGTTTCAGGCCCATTCTGTTCAGTCTTATAGGAGTCAAGTATGTCCTGTGAATATAGTTAAGATTGATTTGTTGATGGTCCAGGTTCCTTGATGTAAGACGGACATTTGCCCATGCTTCTTGCCAATCAAAGTCACTTTCCAGGTCTGGAATATCCCTCCTCCAGACAGTGTCTAGTTGAAGGGTTTCATACGAGGACGTTAGTAATTGATAATAAAAACCTGATACAAAACCTCCCAATGTTTCTCTTTCATAGAAAAATTTGTGGTATCTGTGGTGTTCAACTGGTATGTGTAATGGAACACCGTGAGACTTCAAACATAGGCGTAACTGTATGTAAAAAAGCCATGTGGACTCGGTGAGGTTAAACTTTGTGCATATTTCTCCATAACTACAGAAGCCCTGGTTATTAAAAATATCCCCTAATGAGTGTATGCCTTGCTCTTCCCATATAGGGAATCTTATAGGACGTTTTCCCATTAAGAGTGCATTGTTATTGAATATGGGAGTGTGATTATGCCATTTTTGAGGGTTAGGGTATTTTTTGTGTGTTTCCCGCCATGTTCGGATTGCATGGGTAATTATGGGGCCAAATTTCCGCTCACAGTGCTTGATTGGAAGTTTAGTGTGTGCTATGTCCTTCAGTCTCTGTGGGGCTACTATGTTTTCTTCCAATTCTCTCCAAGATACCAAAGCCTGGGGATCAAACCATATTGTCAATGGTCTTAATGTGAAAGCCTTAAAATATTGTAAGAAATCTGGAACTGCCATGCCACCGTCTGCTTTATTTCTCTGTGCGGTGGATCTTTTTATGCGAGGTGGTTTGTTATTTGTTTATTTGTTAACTTGTCATTGATTCTGTCTCAGTCGGTTCCAAGATAAGTCTTCCAAGAGAACTCTTTGGAAAATATTGAGGAATGAGACCCATAGATCCTATTAATATAAGTCCACATAGCCAGGAAACAATGCTAAACACTGAAAAAGGCCATTTATAAGATAGTTCCCCTTTAAATACAACTTGCTCACTCAAAATATTCGTTAATTATAAAATATCTTCACTGGCACAGTGCTTAATTCGGTATAAAGATTCAGCACTATGGACAGGTGTGCTCCAAAACAATTATAATGTATTTGTCCATGTTATTCAGCAGTAGGCTATTATGAGCAAACGAAATTAGTTAGATTGGACATTTTGATTAATTATTTCAAGAGGAGAATTGAGAAATACGGCACTACTGATATAATGAAGTTATTTCAGGACACTGCCTATATTGAATAACATGACAAATGAGTGAGTGAACAAAGCAATGAGTGCTTGAGAGGTTAGTCACCTTACTGAAAATGCTTCAGATATTTGCATGAATAGAACAATTAGATTGGACATTTGATTATGTAGGTAATCATGCAAGCACAATACAATAAAAATAAATAAAGAAACCCATTATTATTTATTTATCCCAAATTAACATTCTGACGGCCGGTCTGCAGGCAGTCAGCCCGTGCACATCGCTATACATTAACAGTCGTCTATTATAATCACATTTAACATTTTAAGCATTTTATGAGAAAACACAATTCGTTAGATTGGACTTTTGAAAACGGTCTCGAATGGCCAAAACATGTCTTATAGCCTGCTAACGTTACCACGTAAACTTTTTTTTCCACCAGTTAACCTGATAGGCGTGCTGATCAGCAGTAATGCAACATCATGATTGTCGATTGATGGGAGTATCGATAAATAGACAGATTTGTTTATGTAGGCTATATTAAGCAGCACATATAAATGACGAAAGATAGTGACAAAAAGAAAGGATGCAATGGGTCATGAAAATACTAATTAAGCAAGCTCTATACATTATGAAGTAAACAAAATAAAATACGAAATGAACGGAATACTAATGGTGAAAAATATTTTTTTTCCCCTTCCTGATATCTGCCAACAGCATTGTCAGGTGCAGACTGCTCCGCGAGCCAACTGCGCTGGAGCAGATCTGGAGCAAACTGCACACATAATGGGTGATTCTGCACTAGTATCTCATCCGTGCAATGTCCTTTGTGGATAGCTCGCAAAGACTGAGCAGATACCGTGCGCAAACCCCGCGCAGTTAAGGGTGCAATTAGCACTGCTCAATCCATTCTTTGTGGATCCCTCCCTGAGTTTGCAGTTGTTTGAGTGGGAGGCTGCTCCAGAGTCTAGACACAACCACATTTAGCCTGCGCTCTGGAACAGCCAACACATTGTGATTTCTTTCCAAATACTCCGGATGTCACTTTATCTATGAAGATCAGAGAGATGTGCCTATCCTTGAGATAGGTTGCCCATTCCACCTGCAGATGGAACACACTGTTTGTCTGTCCTCAGTCACAGCGGACGGTTCTAGTTCCTACAGTTCTGATGCAATTTGGATAGAATTTTGCACATCGGTTGAGGAGGCCAAGGACCTGAGTTCCTCAAAGTATTTTAGTTGAATAATTTTCTTTTTACATTGTCCATTTAAGTACATTTTCAGAATAATATGTGAATAAAAAACACCTGAACCTTCTTTCTGTCTTTTACTATTATGTACTATGCTACAGTATTATGCCTATACTACTACTACTACTACTACTATATACAGGGCCGCCTCAGGGGGTGTGCGAGCAGTGCGGTATAGTCCACTATGTTGAACATGCGTTATGGTAGCTTGTTACATGCTAGGTAGCTAGCCGGTTAATGCTGGTTGACTTGAGTGAGGTGAATCGTTAGCCTCAGGTCCACTTGTCATTCTCATCCGACTCGAAGGAGACGCATCGCGTGCTGTTGTTCGCCCCCATGTCAGACCACACTGATATCCGAAAGCGACGACTCTACATGCAATTATTTTCATCCACTGATGTGTTTTTGTCTAAGTTTGTCTACGTTGTCAAGTCGGTGACATGAGTCTGTAGGGCCGCACGCAGTGGTCTATCCACTTCCCCTAGATGGGTGGCATCTTCTAGAAAATGAGTGTTCATTGGAGGAGCTTAGAGCGCAACGATGATGTTCATTGGTTATGGATTATTATGAGGCGCAAATGGGAGGAATCATAAGGGGGGAGTCAGAGTTCGGCTTGTGCCAGTGAGCGAATCAGCAGATTGCAGAATGATTTTTTTGTTTTGTTTTGTTTACTACTCGCCAGCTCTTCTTGAATCACTCGCCAAACATAAAGAATAGGGATGCTCGATATTGGCTTTTTTACCGATAATACCGATATACCGATATTGTCCAACTATTAATTTCCGATACCGATATCAACCGATACCGATATATGCAGGGTTTCCCCCCCCAAAAAATGGAATAATTTCAGGTAATTAACATTACATATCTCTTGTTGTGGAATTAACACAACATTATGCATACTTTTGACAATAAATAAAATCAGAATTTGTTCTTACTTGCTTGCCTGGGTAAATAAAGGTTATAGAAATGATTTTTTTTTTTTTTTTTTTTATCGATGCAGATATTTTCCGATTTTTTATGCCGATATCGGCCGATAATATCGGTAGGCCGATAATATCGGACATCCCTAATAAAGAATACTTGCATTTGGCGAGTAAAGTGGCCTAATTTCCTCCCCTGATACTTGAGTCACGATACGATAGTATTACGGTACTAAATATATTGCGATATGCTGAGTATTGCGATATTATTAATATTGCGATATATTGCGATGTATTACCTTTTTTCAACTGCAAAGTAAAACTTTGTCAACATGTTTTATCTAATCAAATAAAGTTCAGTCTGTTCATCTCACTTCAATCATTTTTATTGCAGAACATGGTATTTTCTCAAGCAGACAGATGTAAACACTGTAATCTGTGTTGCATGTACCTGACAAACTGAACTGTATTACAGTCATATTCCAACTTAACTGAATGCACATGTGTGCGTGTGTGTGGACTACTGTACTATTACAGGTATTGAAATGAACAATGCAACTTCCTTATACATTTTTTTTTTTATAAATAATTAAATATCGATACTTGGCGTCCCTGTATCGATACAGTATCGCCACGCAAAGTATCGCGATACTACTACGTATCGATATATTCCCCCACCCCATACTACTACCTAGTATGCTATATGTCTATACTGCTATGCACCTTAATTAAGCACTCAACCTCGGCACTGCTTGACAAATTATACCACTTTCCCTTAGCCGCCAGAGGTGCACTCCTCCTGCTGACCTGTTAGACACCATTTGTAAGTCGCTTTGGATAAAAGTGTCAGCTAAATGACTAAATATAAATGTAAAGGTGATACTGCACAGGTTTGCCGCTCTGAGACTCTGGTAATCAGCTCTCTGGCACTTGTTTACAACATGGACATGCCAGAGTGAAAATTGTATTGTAGTTGCATATATGTACCTATGCATTAGGGCTGTCACTTGAAAATAAATTAACGTTAAGATGAATCACACTCTATGATGACATCACTGTTGTTGAGCTGTCCACAGTAGCTTTGTAAACATGATGGAAGAAGATTACAAAGTGTCGCTTGGCCCGGTGAACGGAAAATGTCCATTTACAAAAACAGCACAGATGGAACTGTTGATAGGAGCACCGTTCTGTGCAATTTGTGTAGTAAGGAACATCGAAGTACTTCAAGCCTGAAATATCACCTCAACGCAAAGCACCTAGCAGCGAGCTGGAGCTCAGAGGTCAGAGGTCAGACCTAGATGCTAACTTTACCACAAGCAGCCTCGTCAAGAAGAACCGGGTACTAACGTTAGTCTGAGTCTGCTAATGTGGATTATGATGAGTTCTGTAAAACCTACAGAAACTTTTTCCTTGCCATGTGTCTGCAAATACTGAGTGACTCAAAACTATTTTAACAAGCCTGCTGTTTTCTGTTGCTGTGTGTGTGCGCATGAGTGATTGGTTGAGAAATGGAGAGAAACTTGTTGTAAGCTTGGCTATTTCTTCACCTGCCATGATGGAAGTTGCTATTGCATATTTTGTCACAGCCTATATCCGCTGTGATACGTGATAAGACCAGTGCATTTCTGTGAATTATTGCTGTTCAGGCTTGTAAGTGCGCCTGCTGTAGGGGTGACCTATTCATCTTGATACGTTAAAGATATTAAGTGTGCTTCTTTTTGGAGCTCTTTTGCTTTGCAATTTATTGATGAAATTGTTTAATGAAACCATGTAAGTGTCTGTTGCTGGGGTGCCGCCTTCTCAACTCATAAGTGTGTCTGTTGGTGTCCCCAGCTGTAGGTCTACTGTCCTTTATTTTTCTGAACATAATCAGATTTTATTTCCTCAATTCAATGCATTAGGTCATATTTTTTATTGTTATAGCCATTATTGCATATTCCAAAATATTTGTAAATGTTTCTCACCACAAATGTTGATATATGAGATTAAATGCAATTCATTTAGATTAATTAATTAATTACAAAGCTTGTGATTAATTCGAATATTTTTTATCGTGTGACAACACTACTATGCATTAAAGAAAATTATGTGAATCTCTTAGTTGCATCATTATTGTGAAAAGGCTTATCTTTGCGGGTTAAGTATTTAATGTTTGCTATTGCCCATATCGTAAATTGATACTGTGACCTAAGCACAAAAATAATTTCCATTCATCTAATTGTTCATCTCAGAGTTACAACAAGATTGGGTTAGCTAAGCAGTGTTGTCTTTATAGGTGAAGTATTATAAGTATGCTATTTGGCAAAACAAGACTACTGGTCATCATCATGTTCTCACTACTATTCTACATGACAACTGGCAAATTACAAATCATTATAACATGACAAGTATGTGTCATAATATGAGTTAAGATTGGTTTATGATCCTTAAAATCTGCAGTGTCCTCTGTATTTGTGGTGCGGACATCACAGTCACAAGGCATGTGCATTTATGATTCTTTTTTTGGTGCGACCATGTATAGGTCTCTCCATTGGTCGGTCGGTCAGTCAGTTGGTTGATATGTCAGTCCACAAAATTCCCTACCTTCTAGAGGCCCCAGTTTTCGCCCTAGGAGGCTGACATTTTACATGGAGGTCAAGTGTGTGTGTGTGTGTGTGTGTGTGTGTGTGTGTGTGTGTGTGTGTGTGTGTGTGTGTGTGTGTGTGTGTGTGTGTGTGTGTGTGTGTGTGTGTGTGTGTGTGTGTGTGTGTGTGTGTGTGTGTGTGTGTGTGTGTGTGTGTGTGTGTGTGTGTGTGTGTGAGAAGGTGTGTGAAGGTGTGTGTGCATGTTCATGCCAATTGGCTAAAAGGGGGAACGGGAATGGTCTATTGCAAAAAGGCACATAACTTCCAAGTGGATTTACAGACTTGCCAAAACAAACATGTACCTTTGACTCAGAATTGTCTGTTTCTTTGCACAGCAGTAGTTTATAATGCAGACATGTTAAAGGTCCCCTATTTTGCTATTGCAATTTTACACAATTCCTGTGAGTCTATGGAACACATCTGTAAGGTCTTTAAAAAAAATTAATTGTTTTGTATTTCTAATCAAGTACTTTCGAGCAGCATTTTCTGCATTCAAGATTCCAAGCTGTTTTTGGCTGGGCTCCACTCATACTATAGCAATGCGCTTTGAGTGACAGTCACCCACACAGCGTGATACATATGAGAGAGAGCGAGAGAGAGAACGAGCGAGCGAGAGAGAGAAGGAGAGAGAGAGAGAGAGAGGAGAGATCGCTCCGTGTGCGTGTGTGTGACCGGCTCGACTCGCGATTGTGTGTAAATGCAGGTGGAGAGATAGAGACAGATAGAGAGAGAGAGGTAGATATCGCTCCGTGAGCGCGCGTGTGCGTGTGCGCGTGTGTGAGCGGCTCGACTCGCGATTGTGTCTAAATGCAGGGAGAGACAGAGAGCCTCAGAGAGCCTCTCTGTATGAGAGCCTCTCTCTCCCTCTCTCTATCTCTCTATCTGTCTGTCTCTCCCTCTCTCTCTCCCTCCCTCTCTCTCTCTCTCTTGAGGAAGTGTCAGTGACAGGAAAACCGCTTCCGCATTATTCCCACTGCTCTGTTGTTGAGCGAATTGTTGATTGTGGGCGGTGGCTTCAACCACAGAGGGGGCTTAGATATGCAGATCAGCTCCTTGCTACGTAGGATAGTGAGTCAAATCAGAATGGCTTAGTTCACTGGGGGAGGATCTTGTCTCATCTGAACTGGAGCAATCCGCCAAAATGAGAATCTGAGACACAGACATTGTTGATACAACCCCACATTGCTAGAAAACAATGCTAAACACTGAAAAATGCGATTTATAAGATAGTTCCCCTTTAAGTAAGTGAATGAGAAGTATGACTCCTGAGAGGAATGGTGGTGGACAGGGAAAGCAGTGGTTGCTAGCTTACTTGTAGGTGACTTTAGATAGAGGTAAGACTACTAAAGTGAAATATCCCTTTAAGAGGATTGGGAGGATGACATTGAATTTGATTGAAAACTTTATTAACAGATTGCAGAATGGGTACAATACAGTACAGCTCAATACTAACAACTGCTAAGAGGATGAAGACCAGAAAAAGACTTTCATCTTGTTTACATAAGGGTCCTCGATTTTCAATTCATCAAGACATTTATGACATACAAGACATACAAATATACGGTAGGCCTACTGTGTAAGAAAAAAAGATAATAAAAAAAAAGATACATCCGAAAGGGAAGAAACTGTACATTGGAGGGGGTGGGTGGGGGGGGATTTTGACATTTACCGGGGCCAGTTTCTAATTGCAGCCACCCGTAGGTGCTCTTTGAGAGCGGTTTTGAAGGAGGGTAGGGATTCACATTCCTTTACGGCTGTGGGTAGGGTGTTCCACATTATTGTGGCATAATTGCAAAACGTGTTTAGTCCCTTTTTTGAGCCGAATCTGGGTTGAGCGTGATTTGTGGAACTCCCTCTGGTGTTGTGGTTGTATATAAAACATATTACATCGGTAGTTATTGTTCTGGCCTTATCTTAATAGTGTTATGGGTGTGTGTGGAAGCGGTGGCCGCGGGCTTACTTTTATGGGAGGTTCTGTGCCTCCAGTCTATAGACTGATCTGAGATCAGGACGCTGGATTATTAACTGTGACATCATGCCTCAGCCAGAGGTAGTCAAAGTGTTGTTGCTGGAAGCTGCAATCCCTTACACCTCTTATCTTTATAGGTGGTGCTGCCGGGCTAGACAGTAGACAGTGGCATTCAGAGGCCACACCAGAGACTGATAGATTAGACACTCAACACCCATGGCTGTCTCAACTAGGGTTGCTGAGGGATTGTATATACATTTTTTTTACTTGGAATTGACCTATTACATAAAAAAAATATATAATAATAAAAAAAGATTAAATCAATTAAATATATTTTCTTCACATAAACTTTAATGAAAGGGATCAACTTGATAAAAAAAAATGTATCTACTTTTTCTCCTCCTTTTTCTGTGATTTTTCTCCCCATCCCAATTGACCTCGCGTGCCAATTCTCCCTCCCCTGTCCTGATCGTTGCTCGCATATGCCCCCCACTGGCCGGTTGTAGGGAGGATAGAAGCCTTGCATCACATGTCCCCTCCGATACATGTGGAGGCAGCCTGTCACATCTTTTCACCTGCCAGCGCGGACTCTCATTTGGCGAGGAGTAACGTGTAGGAGGCTCACACTGCCCCGCCATTTTCCTGACTTTGCTGTGCAGGCGCCCCAACCGACCTGTAGGAGTCGCTGTTCACAACGACCAGACTACCACTCTTCGACTTCCCACCCGCTAACTCTGCCAATTGAGTTAGTATGACGGCCGGCCCAAGCCGGAGGCAACGCCGACAGCCGGATTCGAACCCGGTGTATCTTGCGTTGGTGACGAGCGCAATGTCTGCTGCGCCACCCAGCTGCCCTTTGATTTAAATTCTTAATAGAATTTTTAATGTGATAATACCAGTGTCGTATGGATCAGAGTACATACTGTATAGATCAACCAGTGACAGACATATGTATCGTTGCCAAGGAAATACACTGTTGCCACCATTGCAAATGATAGGACATCAACAAAATATTACATGTAGATTTTATTCTAGCTTTTAACATTACAGCCATACCTGTATTTTAGCTTATCTTCCCGTACCCATGTTGGCCGCTCCCAGTTCATATACTAAATTGGTTATCAGTTGAAGACAGAATTAATCCTTTGAAGCTGAGTATTACCCATAAAATAATGAACAGTTCCGTTCCAAAGTATTTAAAAGATTATTTTAAACTCGTCAGGGAGACTCATGGCTATGCCACCAGAGCAAGTGGAACGGATATTGTCCCCTGTAGGATTAAGCGAGGCTGGGAAAAATACCTTTCAGTATTCAGCAGCTTTACAATGGAACCAGCTACCATCTCAGATAAAACAAATGGTCACGATTAGGCATTTTAAAAGAGCAGTGAAGGGATGGTTGCCTAGCCGCCCGACAATTTAAAAATGAAGCAGTTTATTTTGTATATGTGTTGTTTTATATTGTAGTGTAAGAGTTTTATGTATTTGTTATCTTAGGTGTTTATTGGGAAGACATTTGTTTGAATGTGTTTTCTGCACCTTGCTGAGACCTACCTGTGCCTACTATTGCTGTGACAGACGAGGACCACAATGGAAATAAGTCTCTGACTTTATTGTGTGATAATTCCTCAAACAATCCAATGCATGTGATGGTTGTGGCCCAATTGGGTTTTAAATCCTGTGTGTATTTTAACATCTGTTTAAATAAATAAATTCATTCATTCATTCATTCATTCATTCATTCATTCATTCATTCATTCATTCATTCATTCATTCATTCATTCATTCATTCATTCATTCTCATTCATTCATTCATTCATTCATTCATTCATTCATTCATTCATTCATTCATTCATTCATTCATTCATTCATCAAGATCAGTTCAGTTCAGTTCAGTTATTTTTGTATTTTGGGCTTTGGGCACATAACATTTAGGTATGACACAGGACTACACAAGAATTTTTTGTATAGAAATGTGTCAACAGACTAAAGCAGGGAACCACAATATTTTGCATACAAATTATGCAGAATGTAATATCATAACTGTCTATAATTCTTCTTGCAATTGAGCCAATTTTCCTTAGGTACGGTTTTGAGGTGTGTGTTCAACAGAATGTAGTATCAAAAACATGTTCACAAAAAGTATGGGTTACTGAATGCTAAACTGCACTGTTATAATCACTAAGCCATTGTAAGACCTTACCTGTGTCCCTGTATCACTTGTCTCTGCTGCCCTTTGATTAAAAAACATCTGTATGTCCATTTTCCTTTTTTTTGTGGCATATTTGAGTTAGTCACCTATAGTAAAAGTCACCTAGTAAAAGTGAGATCATTGACAATATCAAAACATGCTAGGGCTGTACCGAATAGTTCGAAGCTTCGTTCATAATGTTGACATTCGAATTCTAAATCAACATAAAAAAATTGTAATTATAAAAAAAAAGATAAAAAAATATTTTTTATTTTTTATTTGCCAAGGTATGGCGAGTGCCATACCTTGCCATACCAAAACGACGCCCCTGCCTACCCCTGAAGACTTACATTTATTTTCTTTTTGTTTTTTCATTTACATACATACATAGTACATACATATAGTACGCATTACAGTACACACATATAGTACACATTACAGTACACATTACAGTATTTATACCTGCAGTATATAATATAATAGTATATATTAACACTTTCTCTGCCAAGGACGCCTAAACTCGTCATTCCCCGCCATGCTAATTCTGCCAATGACGCCGTAACACGTCATTGAGATCAATATTTCAAAAATCTGTAAATCTGTGATCGCAATCATATTTCTCGCCCGGAGACTTGAGATCTACTGTTGATCCCCTCTCAACTCTCCAACGGTTCAAGAGCGCCATCTGGTGGCCAATCGGCGGATCGCCCAAACCGGAAACCGGAAACGGAAGCTGGTGCTCATTCCAATTCGGTCCGATCACTCGCTAATAGTCCCGGGACTCGAGCTAGACACACCAATAACTCGATAAACAACATGATTTGGACGTATAATACTATTATACAACCTGGAGATGGATCGCATATTTCAACATCCCATAATAGGAATATTTTTGCTCCATGCTCATCGCCCAACGTGTTCGTTAACGTGTTTGATACAAACTGCTCTAATGATCATATCACCCACACTAGATGAATCATCTAACGTTGGCCACGGAATTATAAACGACCCCCCCCCCCCATCCGGTCAACATCAGATGATAAGTAGTAACTTCTAGAAGCACGTCCATTTGAATTTTTTTATCTCGCGCCGATCGCTATCAAACTGTATACAATCATCAATATAATGCATTTAGGGCTATAAATCACGTTCTGCAGAAAGCTGCAGAAAACGATAAAAACATACTTATACTTTAGACCGTATTTTAGTATGAATATGTGAATGAAAAAGTATAACGTTGCTACACCCTGAACAATAGATACTTGATGTTGAATGGGCCATAGTAATGTAAATTTAGCAATACAATTTAAAAAGTTATAGCCCTGCAAAGAAGGGGAACTTCTCCATAGACAAATAGAGCTGGCAGAGGATGGTATAATGATGTACATAAGCCTGGCGAAGAAAGTGTTAAGCATTAGATCACGAGACAGAGTGGGTTATAGAAATTAGATCACGCCTATGGGTGGTTGTTAGGCCCGAGGCGCAGCCGAGGTTGGTTATGCTTAGAGTTTGGAATCAGGGCTGGTGGTCTATCGCCCTGCTCTAAAGACAAACTCTAAGCATAACCAACTTCGAAAGAGGGCGACTTCAAAAGAGTCGCCAAGCTTAACCAGTTGGAAACAAGGCGGACAGTAATACAATTTGCAATCAATCAATCAATCAATCAATCAATCAATTCACGCGATATTTATTTTGTTCCACAATGACTCATGACCCACCAATTACATAATCCAACATTGTGTAAGAAACTAACACATTCGCCGTGACAGAATCGTTTTTGATTTAGTCGTTATGACGCTGTCAACATATCCATTCATAAGGTTATTGTCAAGTTCAACTACAGTGTAACTGAGGGGTACAATTCCCTGACTGTATTGAATAAGTATGGTATCATTAAACCACTACTGCGTTATGTACATTACTACTGGCCATACAGTACACATGTATATGTGATGAACACCCACACAATAACACGGCTTAACAAGGAAAGTACTGTTTGTAATATTTATTAGAAGAGCACCAAGATTATCTTACATTTATTAAGAATTAGAGTTGCGCTTGTAAGGCGAAGAATGTGCATGAATAGGTCAAGAGCGTAAGTCCATGAGCATATTACGAAGGGGATAATTAATACCACCTGTAGCATAAGAATTATATAAGGTACACTCGTAGGTCAGCTGGAGATACTAGGGTGGGGGGTTCCCTCCGGTTGTAAGCCAGCAGGGGAGAGGAATGTTCGGGAGCAAAAGTCTGGATCAACGAGGAATCAATAAGCTCCAGCTACGAGAGGCGGTACATATACTCCCCTTGATCGGCAGACAAAAAGCAGCAGCTATAATCCAAGTATGCGGGACAGCATGGATAAAAGCCAGCCAGCCTCTTCCTAGAGACGGGCTCGAGTGATGCTCCTCACGGGTAAATCCCACACAGCAGCGGGGTAGACTGTTCTCTGCTCCAGCAGCCACGGTACCAAAGCAATAATAATCCAGCCGGAAAGGGCTCTGCATTCACCGGTGTAGATTCTCCTGTGCACGGTACTTCACATTTAACTAGGTCGAACTTGACGTTATTTCACTAAACTCTGACACTTTTACTATACTATTCGCACGCGGTTCTAAGTGCTCTATTTAGACGCAAGGTTGCTCACTTCACTTGGTCGTTGACTCGTGATGAAGGCTTCAACTTGTTGGGTTAACTCGTTTGAGGGTAACTAACTGCTGTATCCACCTGCAACGTATTTATACGTAAGGTGAATAATCTAGTACCAGCCTTATTTCTGTCTCGTATTACTGCGCAAATCTGGGCATGTTGAGACATGTCTTAGCGGTGACTTTGAACTAGACATTGGGGGTATGGCCGTGGCGCCTAGGGGGGTCGCTGTCCAATAGGAGAACGAATATTATGGTCTGGCCTGTACCTAGGTAAAGGGATATTCCGTGTATATGTACAAAGAATATACAAGGGATATCAAACGATATACAAATATTATACATGGGATCTCAAGCAATAAATATATATATTCGGTTTAATCTGACCCTTTGTAACAGCCGCCTCCTAATTAGTCTGCACCTAATTAGATAAGCAGAGACAGATTAACCGCCTTGTCCACTACTCAATGTCCGTTGTGAGGAGTAGGGCAATTCACAAAGTCAGGGGGTCATGGTCGTCATTAAGAGAGTCGGGGAGCCTTGGCAACTCTATCAGCCTCGCCACGGGTCGGGTGTATGTCCGTCCCTGGACGAGCACTTCTGCCGCTCTGACCTTTCCGTCGGCACAAGTGATCACTTTGCTTACGCGGCCGGCCGGCCACGCAGCTCGGGGTAGTGACTGGTCTATGATCATGACGACTGTTTCCACTTTTAAGTTGTCCCCGTCCTTGACCCGCTTCTGACGGGCTGGAAGGGATGGTAGGGGGGTTAGGAGGAAGCGGGCCTGAGACTGCTTTGATCTGTGCTTGGCTGCGCCTCCACCTCCTCCGTCTGTTTCTCTTGTTTGGTCTGTACCCCGTCTGAGGAGGGGCCGGTTCCGGCCGCCCCATCAAGGAGTCGCTTGGGGTGCTGGGTTCGAGGTCAGCTACGTCTGGAGCGCAGCTGAGGGGGGTGGAGTTCGGAACTCCCTCTTGTGCCCACGGTTCTCTCACAGGCCTCTCGCCTAATGTCAATAGCCTCTCAACGGGCTGTACGGGAGAGTGGCCGGTGTCGCTCACCTTTGTGTGTAGGCAGCGTGTAGACGTGGGTTGACTGTCAAGTCCGTAGAGGGGGCCCTGGAGCGTCCACCCCAGTCGGGTCTGAACCGCGACTGGGCATCCTTTGGGTCCGATGTGGGCCGCCTCAATTGGGAGAATGAGGTCCGCGTGGTCGGAGCCGATGAGCAGGGTCGGTGTGGCGCCGTCGATAAGCGGTATAGGTAGTTGACGTAGGTGCACATACTTTGCCATCAGCTGTGGGATGGGGTAGGTGTACTGTGACAGGCCTATGTCGTGGCTGGTGAAGACGTTAGTGATACTATACTGCTTCTCGGGCTGGTCCACCGCTGCTATCTTGAAGGAGACATTTTCACCCTTTATGGTCTTCTGGTCTCTTCTGATGGTACGTATTGTCATTGTTCCTTTGGCACCCCGCAGACCCAGCTGGGCTGCGGCGGAAGCGAGGAGGAGAGTCTTTTCAGACCCATCGTCTAGAACGGCGTAAGTGTCCAGGACCTTGTCCTCGTAGCTCAGGAGCACTCTGACCACTTTGATGAGCACTCGGGGGGTCCCGCTATGCTGGTCTATATGGAGCACTCCTGTTGGTCGGTTGCCTTGGATCTTCTGGGGTGGTGCCGACTCGCGGTCGTCCGAGTAGCACCGTGACTCCCAGTGTCTGCTGTAGCAGTCGGGACACCAGGGGGCGGTCTGGTGGATCTTCGGTACTGGTGCCACCGCCTCGGCCTGGTACATTACCGTGACGGGCCCACTTTGTTGTCCTGGCGGACGCCTGTTGATGTCATGCAGGACCTCCAGGTGGGCGCCGCCGCACCTGCTGCACTTCTTCTTCAAGCGGCACTCAGCTGCCATATGGCTGCGCGCGCAGCGGAAGCAGCGGCGGTGGTCTTTGATCCACTGACTCACCTCGTCCGTGGTCAGCTTCTTGAACTTGTCACATTGATACAGCCGATGTTCCCCTTCACAGTACTGGCATTCAATCTTCCACTCCTCTTTCGTCGAGGGGGTGTTGTGGTTCTTGTGCTGCGGTACTGATTCGGCTTGGTGCATAACGGTCACCGACCGGCGGTTATCATTTGATCCCCGAGGTCCATCTCTTGGGCTTGGTCCACTCCACACGAACGTGTCCAGTCGTAGGCTGCTGACCTCCCTGGCGAGGAAATCAGATAAGTCTAGGAGGGATGCCTCTGGGCCGTTGGGGTCGCGGTGGTCTCTCTGCCGCCGAAAACGCTCTTGTCGGGCGGGAGGGAGCTTCTCTAATATCCTTTCTACATTAGAGTTAGCGTACAGTTCGTATATCCCCTTTTCCTTTTGGGACCCCAGCATCCCTACCAGGGACTGTACCTTGATAGAGAGGTCATCCAATGCTCTGTTGTCTCTGGCTGGGGGGAGGCGGTCGATATCTCTTATTTCCTGTATCACGTAGTCCCATATGCGTCCATAACGTTGGTCGAGGGCTACTAGAGCCGCGGTGTATGGGGTACTTGAGTTGGAATATGCCAGCGCTATATTATGCGCTCTGGGCACCTTCAGGTGCTTGAGGAGGATAGCATATTTGTACGTCTCGTCTGGGACGTCGGACATCATAGTCTCTAAGCACATCCGTAGCTCCGTGTACTGTGCTCTGTCCTCGCGTGTAAAATCCGGGAACGTCGGTGTGCCAAGGTACGATGCCATGGATGGCTGGCACATCGGTGAGCGTTGGGGGAGAAGTCTCCTGGGCGAGTCTCCCCGTACGTGTCGTCGTGGGCTGGTACTCGGTGGGTACCAAGGCCCGGGTACCCAGGTGCTGTTCCTCGGGGCTGGCGGTGCGTCAAACTCACCCTTGAGTTGAGTCGGGGGTCTGTAACGCAGGGCCTCGGGGCTGACGTCGGGGCTGTACTGGGCCTCCTGGTCCAGAGTACGTTGCTGCTGGTCGGCTTGACATTCCTCCTCTTCCTCTTCCTCTTCCTCTGCTAGGTCCTGGAGTCTTCTAGTCAGTCTCTCAGCGACGTAGGCCGGTTCTTCCCGGTTGCTGGGTCTCGTATGGACCGGTCGGGGAGGGGGTTCGGAGACGTGGACAGGATCCTCCTGTTGGCGGGGTCCCGGGTCGCTTGGTCGGGTAGGGGAATGTGCCCTAGACCCTTGTCGTGATGATCTCCGGGAGCTCCGTGCGGAGAGAGGGGGTGTCGCCATGGCGATCAATTGTTCTACCATCTGCGCCTGCAGCCGGTCGCGCTCTGCCTCGCGCTGGGCATGGGCGGCGTCGCGCACTGCTTCGCGCTGGGCATTGGCGGCGTCGCGCTGTGCATTGGCACTGGCATGGGCGGCGTGGAGCTGTGCATTGGCGGCGTCGCGCTGTGCATTGGCGGCGGCGTGCTGTGCATTGGCGGCGGCGTGCTGCGCATCGGCGCGGCTTCTTTCAATGTTCTCTTCCGTCTGAAGGCGTCTGGTCTCCAGTCTTATGCGGTCGTCTTCACTCCTTTGTTGCGCCTGGAAGCGCTCTCGCTCGATTGCAGCGTGTTCGCGCTCGCTCGTCTGTTGAGCCTGGAGGCGTTCTCTTTCCATGGTAGAATGTTCGCGCTCACTTAGTTGTTGCGCTTGAAGTCGATCGCGTTCTGTGGAGGCTGCCAGGGTGGCGATGAATGCCTGCGCCAGCATCTTGTCCGCTTCGCTGGGGGAAGACACTGACGGAGGTGATCGGCTTCTGGCAGTGCTCGTTGGAGATCTGTTCTCTGGGCGCGCCTCGAGGTCCGTCTCCTGGGCGCGCTTCTCTTCTGGTAGTGGGTCGGGTTCTGTCCCTGGAGCGCTTTCTTTATCCTGGAGCTCTCCGGGGACCGTCCCGTTGACGTTGTCGGGGGGTATACATTTACATTTACATTTAGTCATTTAGCTGACGCTTTTATCCAAAGCGACTTACAAGTTCTGTACGACAAGCCATCAGGAAGAGCACAACTCTATCAGCTGAGTAACAATGTTCATCAAAGTGTTGAGTGCTACAGTGTAGGTTAGTTTATTAGGACAAGTGCATGACAGTATGGTTAGTTAGGGTTAGATTTTTTTTTTTTTTTTTTTTTTAGTTAATGGTTGAAGAAGTGAGTCTTTAGTCGACGGCGAAAGATTGGACGTGTTTCGGCTGTCCTAACTGGGGTGGGTAGTTCATTCCACCATTGTGGGGCAAGGACTGAGAATAGGCGACTTCTCTTTGATGACCCTCCCGGAGCTTGGATAGGAGTAGGTCTGAGGCGGCCAGAAGATGCAGAGCGTAGGGGTCTTGAGGGTGTGTAGTTAGAGACCATTGACCGGAGGTAGGCGGGAGCAGTTCCCTTTGCCGCACGGTATGCTAGGTCAAGGGCCTTGAAGCGGATTCGTGCAGCAATGGGGAGCCAGTGCAGGTCCCTAAGAAGTGGGGTGACATGGGCCGACTTCGGTAGGTTTGAGATCAGGCGGGCCGCTGCGTTCTGAATGAGTTGAAGAGGCTTAGTGGCAGTGGCCGGGAGGCCAGCGAGCAGTGCGTTGCAGTAGTCGAGGCGGGAGATGACTGTTGATTGGACGAGGAGTTGGGTGGCTTCTTTTGTCAGGAAGGGGCGTATCCTTCTGACGTTGCTCAGGAGGAATCGGCAGGTTCTGGTTGTCGCTGCGATGTGAGCAGAGAAGTTCAACTGGTCGTCGAGGACAACACCAAGGTTCTTGGCGGTCGGGGACGCGGTCACAGCTGCATTCTCGACTGTGATGGAAAGGTCGGTCAGGGGGGAGGATTTGGCCGGCAGGTGGAGCAATTCTGTTTTGCTTAGGTTCAGTTTGAGGTGGTTGGTCGTCATCCAGGCGTCGGACAGACAGGCCGAGATCCGCTCAGAGACGTGGATATCTGAGGGAGGGAAGGAGAGGAAGAGTTGAGTATCGTCGGCATAACAGTGGTAGGAGAAGCCATGAGACGTGATAATGTTACCCAGTGATTTAGTGTAGAGGGAGAAGAGAAGGGGTCCTAAAACCGAGCCCTGGGGGACACCCGTCCGCAGGGGGCGGGTGGCCGACAGGGTCCCTCTCCATGACACTTGGTAGGAGCGGTCATTGAGGTATGATGACAACCATGTCAGCGCAGAGCCAGCCACTCCCATTCCTGCGAGGGCCGCGAGGAGGATCTGGTGGTTGACTGTGTCGAAGGCTGCAGATAGATCTAGGAGAATCAGGACAGAGGAGAGGCCTTTCGCTTTTGCTAAGTGAAGTGCCTCTGTGACCGCAATGAGGGCTGTCTCTGTGGAGTGACCAGTCCTGAAGCCTGACTGATTAGGGTCTAGGAGGTCATTCTGTAAGAGATAAGCAGTAAGTTGGTTGGTATAGTCATGTCATGTCCCTCCTGGTCCCCCCCGTGGGCTTGGTCAGTTTCGTTAGAACCCACTGGGGTCTCTACTGGCAGGGTCGCCTGGTCGGTAGGTTTTGACATGCTTTGACTATCCGCTTTATTTATTTTATCCGCAGTTAACGTCTGTATAAAGCTAGGTAGTAGACTGGCAGTGTAGTCCTCTAGGTAAGAAGGTGGCTGCCGTCTGCGCTGCGGGCGATCTAGCTTAGGAGAACCGTTTGTGGAGTGTTCACCGCTGGCCATGTCAATATTAATATTATATTAAATATTACACTGATACGCTCCGGCTCGAAGGACCAATTGTAACTGAGGGGTACAATTCCCTGACTGTATTGAATAAGTATGGTATCATTAAACCACTACTGCGTTATGTACATTACTACTGGCCATACAGTACACATGTATATGTGATGAACACCCACACAATAACACGGCTTAACAAGGAAAGTACTGTTTGTAATATTTATTAGAAGAGCACCAAGATTATCTTACATTTATTAAGAATTAGAGTTGCGCTTGTAAGGCAAAGAATGTGCATGAATAGGTCAAGAGCGTAAGTCCATGAGCATATTACGAAGGGGATAATTAATACCACCTGTAGCATAAGAATTATATAAGGTACACTCGTAGGTCAGCTGGAGATACTAGGGGGGGGGGTTCCCTCCGGTTGTAAGCCAGCAGGGGAGAGGAATGTTCGGGAGCAAAAGTCTGGATCAACGAGGAATCAATAAGCTCCAGCTACGGAAGGCGGTACATATATTCCCCTTGATCGGCAGACAAAAAGCAGCAGCTATAATCCAAGTATGCGGGACAGCATGGATAAAAGCCAGCCAGCCTCTTCCTAGAGACGGGCTCGAGTGATGCTCCTCACGGGTAAATCCCACACAGCAGCGGGGTAGACGGTTCTCTGCTCCAGCAGCCACGGTACCAAAGCAATAATAATCCAGCCGGAAAGGGCTCTGCATTCACCGGTGTAGATTCTCCTGCGCACGGTACTTCACATTTAACTAGGTCGAACTTGACGTTATTTCACTAAGCTCTGACACTTTTACTATACTATTCGCACACGGTTCTAAGTGCTCTATTTAGACGCAAGGTTGCTCACTTCACTTGGTCGTTGACTCGTGATGAAGGCTTCAACTTGTTGGGTTAACTCGTTTGAGGGTAACTAACTGCTGTATCCACCTGCAACGTATTTATACGTAAGGTGAATAATCTAGTACCAGCCTTATTTCTGTCTCGTATTACTGCGCAAATCTGGGCATGTTGAGACATGTCTTAGCGGTGACTTTGAACTAGACATTGGGGGTATGGCCGTGGCGCCTAGGGGGGTCGCTGTCCAATAGGAGAACGAATATTATGGTCTGGCCTGTAACTAGGTAAAGGGATATTCCGTGTATATGTACAAAGAATAAACAAGGGATATCAAACGATATACAAATATTATACATGGGATCTCAAGCAATAAATATATATATTCGGTTTAATCTGACCCTTTGTAACACACAGGATATGTTTTAATTTGGTTTTATGTAGTGATGCACGATATATCGGCCGCCGATATAATATTGGCCGATATGGCAGTTTTTTTACACATCGGTATCGGTCCGATATCAAGATAGGGCCGATATGGGCCGATATAAAAAAAAGAAAAAAATGCTTTGGCCTTATAGTTTCTAAATATCTGTCATTTCTGAAAATAAGTTACAAAAGTTAAAAAAAATATGCGTTTTGGAAAATAGCTCTTTATTTGATTATCATAAAAAAGTGTTTTCTATACAGAGATATCGACATCGGTAAATATCGGTATCGGCCAGAACAGCAATATTAATATCGGTTATCGGTATCGGCCACAATTTTCACATCGGTGCATCACTAGTTTTATGTGATTTATCAGTATTCTGGTTGTTAAAGAAAAATGTGAAATGTATTTATTTATTTGTCAGGGACAATGACAAATAAAACATAGCAAGTTACAATAACAAGATATAGATGCATTGCATGTAGGATTTCTAGCCAAGGCTTATTGACAATCCCTGTCCCTTACGCTTTTCTACTTAAATGTGGTCATTACTTACTGTATCATCATTACCAAAAGTAATGTGTTTATAGGCGTGTGTGTCCATGCATGCACGTACTGTAGTCATATGCATGTATGTTTGTCTATGTGTGTCTGTTCCTCTAACTGTGTGTACATGTCTATGTGTATGTATGAGTATGTTTTAAAGTGCATAACGTTTTATGTATCCTGAAGTCATCCATATTTCACGCCAATTCATATTTAATACAGTGCCGATGTGCTTCTTCAACATCTATGGACAGAGCTCATGATTTTCAGGTGTAGAAAGTATATTGTTGGACTGACTGACAGAAGGATGGTGGGGCACTGGAATCTACCAAGTAGTTCGTCAACATATGGCGGAAGGATCAGACATTGATCCAATGTAAGTCAAATCGTACTCCCTGCTGTATCTGTTTGGGAAACAGAAGGATGTGTGCCTGTGAGATTTAAGACAGCCAATGAGAGCCATGGGCGGAGGAGCCAGGGATGCACTCGAGAGCAGTGTTTGAGAATGCACAAATAAAAATGCACGGCTGTTTTCACACATTCGACTGGTGTTTTTCCTCTGAAGTACTTTAGCCGACTGGTATTTCTGGTGCTGAATAGACTTTATGAACAGGTTTATGAATATATATATATATATAGTAACAACAGGAAAATAAAACGAATAACAATGAAAAAGGAAGCAAGGTGCGTGCAGTCCATTTGGAAGAAACAGTAACACTAAATCAGGGGTCGGGAACCTATGGCTCGCGAGCCATATATGGCTCTTCTGGTGACAGCATATGGCTCCCAGAATTTTTTGACTAAATTTTTTTTTTTTTTTAATACTGGTGATATTTCTTAATAATACTGTCATTTAAAAGTAAACAGAAATTAGTTTTGAAGATACAGCTAATAGTATCTGTAGCTGAAGATATAGCGAGCAGAGCTGGCGAGGGAACACAAGTGGACAGAAATAAAAAATCTTCAACCTGAAGACCAGCTGATTCTTAAAACTTGGAACGAGCTTCCTGTGACATACCACACAATGCAGCGTGAGTATTGCCGTATTGACCATGTTTGGCTCTACATATGCATGTGGGCAGTCATTCTTGCACTCACGCTCACGTTTAACTGATGGAAGCCTCAACGCCTGCATGAAGCTCAACCTCACCACGTATGAACCAGATTACAAGGCCATCAGCAAAACCATGCAGCACCAGAAGTCGCATTAAAAGTAAAACATATTTAATTCATTATACGTTAAAAATACTATATGGCTCTCAATGAAAAATATTTAGAAATATTTGGCTTTTATGGCTCTCCCAGTCAAAAAGGTTCCTGACCCCTGCACTAAATAAACAAAAACAAAAACAACAGGATCAGTAGTTTAAAAGAAAAGAGTCAGGGGGTGAAGGGTGTGGGCTACTTGGGAGCAGCGCTGTGTTGCGCGAAGGCAAGTGTGAACAGGTGGGTTTTTAGGTGGATTTTGAAGAGGTTGATGGTGTCGGAACCTCGGATGGAGGGGGAGAGGGAGTTCCACAGCCTGGGGGCAGCTACGGAGAAAGCTCTGTCTCCCAGTGTGGAGCGCCTGGTGCGGGGGATGGTGAGGAGGTCGGAGTTGGAGGAGCGGAGGCCTCGTGCTGGAGTGTAGGAGTGGAGTAGGTCGGTCAGGTAGGAAGAAGCCAACCCGTGCAGGGATTTGTAGGTGAGGAGGAGGATCTTGTAGTTTTTGAAAGGTGGGGGTGATGTGCTGCCAGGGTTTGAGAGGCGTGTGAGGACCCTCGCAGCTGAAATTTGGACGTACTGCAAGCGATCCAGAACCTTCTTGGAGGCACCAAGAAGGATTATATTACAGTAGTCAAGGCGGGAAGTGACGAAGGCATGAATAAGTGTTTCCGCTGAGGTGTCGGAGAGTGAGGGGCGAAGGCAGGAAATGGTTCTGAGGTGGAACTGTGCATTACCATGACAGAAGAAATACAAATGAAATTAAATGAATAGCAGGTGCAGCAACGTTTAATTGTGCACATCCCTATTCTGCCCAGGAGATCTTAGAAAATCTCATCTAAGATGAAAAATAAGCCTGAATATTCTCTACTCCAATGTTTACAAACACAGTCAACTAATATTTCGCTGGGACAACATACAACAGATGCAATTTAAAACTCATTCACCTGTTGTCTTGTGAACGAGTTCAGTCAATCAACTAGAAAATGAACACATTGTTGGAGTGCAGGAAGGATGAGACAGCAAACAGTGGTCGAGTTCTTCTTCCCTTTACTTCCCAACTACATTTACATACATAGAGTGCATATAGACGTTCAACGTAGTAGTAGAAGTGACAGCTGACAGGTGACAGCTGACATATGTAAACAATAACCACCCCCCGTTTCCCAGAATCCCGAGTCTTAAAGGAGCCCTCACTCTGCTCCTAAAGTCCAGTGAATGTCTGTACCATTGTGCGTGATAAGTGAGTCACCACATCGCCGTTCCTACCCATTCGTTTACATTGGGATTACGGTACAACATACCTTATTGTCAATCTGGAAACGGGGTAATTCAGTATACAGTACGTTGCTCGTGCTTCTTTTAGCTGGGTAGCTCTTCGGAAATATTCAATATTCTTTGGAATCCTAATCCCCCCCCTCCCCTCCCCCAACTGCTTAAGAGTAAGGTGGCTCCTTCCAGGCATTAATATCTGCATAATGCAGACAGTGTTAAATGTATGTATAAGTGCACGTTTAAGGAGCACATTTTGGTCTTCACATTTCAAACACAGTCCACCTTTTAAGATTTTAATGGCGAGTATTTAAAATGATTCTGATGTAAAATGTAAATGAGTGCGTTCAAGCGTGTGTGTGCTTGTGCGTGTGTGTGTGTCTGTGTGTGTGTGTGTGTGTGTGTGTGTGTGTGTGTGTGTGTGTGTGTGTGTGTGTGTGTGTGTGTGTGTGTGTGTGTGTGTGTGTAAATGTGGTAATTGGGAGGCAGAGTGATGCTGGGGCGCAGGAGGAGAAGCTGCTGTCGTAGGAGTAGCAGCAGCAGCTGACGGATAGAGCTGAACTTATTAGTGCTGCTACCTTTTCTTTCTCTTCCCTCTCTCGCTGAAAAGAGCAACACCGGAGCTATAGGCGACGGAAAGCACTGTGTGTACTGTACTCTCCTTTACCTCAGTCTCCCCCACAGTCTTCTCACTCCTTTATGAGCTGGGGGGGGGGTTGGAAAGTACTCGAGCACTATTTTCTTTATTTTTTTGTACGACTTGCATATTTCCAACCCTGTAAGACCCTCGGTTGCAAAATTACAACATCACTTTTAGCTTTTAGCTATTTAAAAAAAGTCTGTAAATGTTTTTTTTTTTTTTAGCACATTTACATAGTCAATGGGTCCTGTTGTTCAGCCTCACAATGTTATTGGATAGTAAATGTGTTTATAGGTCCCACATTCTGGCCTCTGAAGTTGATAATGTCAATTTAATTTGGGCCTTACAGGGTTTTAAAACATTTCCCCCCCTGAATGCTGTCATTATTATTTATTTTGAAAGAAAAATACATTTGCGCTCGTCGGGACGTGGGATAAATCGATGAACCCGATGCAATTTCAAAGTTCAAGCTTGTCAACCGTTAGAGTAATCAGTAGGTGTTGGGGAAAAAAGAAAATCAAGAATCTGTCTTCTAATATAAATACAATTGATTTCT
>NC_140178.1:32247700-32332148 GCF_963971535.1 Notolepis coatsorum
ACAATTGATTTCTTTCAGTTTTCCGTCTTGTGGTATGGTTTCAGCTTTCTCATGACTCTGTAAATCGGTATCTCGCTAAATCCTACAGATTGCCAAGATTAACCAAGCGGAAAAGGAATCACAATGTAGAATCAAATCAATTGAACTGCCTGCAGTAGATGATCGTGGTGAATCGAGAATTGAAATCAAATTGAATCGTGAGATTCCCAAAAATTCCCACCCCTAGTAATCAGAGCCTAAGCATAACTGGACTATGAACCATCAACTTTGTTTACTAAACAAAAAAATACTCTATATATATACTCCATACAATATATCATATCATATCAACATCATCATCATCATTGTAATGTGAACACATGTAATAATGACAGGGTGGTAGGCAGTGGCGGCCGCTATGAACTACACTTGGGTGGTCGCGAGTTCATTCATACTACACTAGTACACGTATCATCATCAATCCAATAATGAACACATATATCTTGTCATTTTAAACAAGTTACCATTCATTCATTCAGCCATTATGTATCACGCGTTGCGAAATCAACACGCTGTGTTGAGAGAGAAAGAGAGAGAGAGAGAGAGAGAGCGAGAGAGAGAGAGAGAGAGCGAGAGAGAGAGAGAGCGAGAGAGAGAGAGAGAGAGAGAGAGAGAGAGAGAGAGAGAGAGAGAGAGAGAGAGAGAGAGAGCATTTGAGCGTTCTGATGTGCCATAGCCCATAGTTTACCAGACCAGGATTTTGTCAATGTCAACACAGTTGGAACCTGGAAGCGATATAAAGAAACGAATTGCCAATAAATGTGAAGTTATCAACCTCTGTTGTCAAGCCTCCTCAATATACCCCCCCCCCCCCTTTCCTCACTAATGGAACTGGTATCGCGGAATCACGTTAGTTAGTTAGTTTAGCATTAGCTGAGTGGCTAACAGCGGCTAACGTTAGCTGAGTGGCTAAGAGAGAGAGAGAGAGAGAGAGAGAGAGAGAGAGAGAGAGAGAGAGAGAGAGATAGAGAGAGAGAGAGAGAGAGAGAGAGAGAGAGAGAGAATTAACTCACTTTGTTTAATTGAAACGTGGTCCAGCCGGAGGGCTTGATAAAGTGTATGTCCACTGACTGTCCCCCAGACTGTTGTCGATGTATATCCACTGCCCACTGTCCAGACTCGAGACTGCATCACAACACAACACACAGCATCGAACATCCTGCAAACTAGCTGGCGTTCTATCGTCCACTTCTAAGCAAAACCGAGAAATGCGGCTACGGAAAAGTACTGTCTTCGCCGCGTCGGCCAATCAGAGAGTGTCTCCGAGAAATGCGGCTACGGAAAATACTGGCGCTGCTTGCTTAAATGATAATAGATCGCTTGGAAAAGCGCCCGACTTCCATCATAATACATAATATTTCAACGCACAGTGCGTTACGCACTGATTGGCTGCGACGGATACAGCGATGAAACAAGTGCACGGCGTGCACGCCCACTGTAAGCGCTATTGCGTCTAGCCGGAGAGAAATGCGGCCGAGAGAAATGCGGCTACGGAACGTATTCTCTATAAGACAGTCACTTCCTGTTCATGGAAACAATTATTTATATTTGATATATTAACATTATATTGTGCATTGGAAACACAAACATACTTAAAATGAGTAAATATTATTCATTTTAAACATGTTTATATTATTTATAGGGCTATAAAAAAATAATAATAATAATATTTTTTCTTCTTCTCTCTTTTAACCAGGGTTAACCAGGGGGGGCGGCGCCCCAGCGCCCCTAGTGGCGAGCCGCCACTGGTGGTAGGGCTGTGGAGGAGTGGGGGCCTTGTGCTGGAGTGTAAGGGTGGAGTAGGTCGGTCAGGTAGGAGGAGCCAACCCGTGCATCTCAAACCCCATCCTCTTGTCTTGACCCTCTAATTACAATTGTTGCTTCGCTCGGGTGACAGTAATGATTGGAGGATCAAGCAAAGAGGGCAGAGTTTGAGATAGGCCAGTTTTTTTTAAGGGGGGGGGGGGCTTCAGTAGCTTCATTATTTATTATCAGTGAATAATCAAAGCTTCATTCTTCCGCACACAAAGTTTCAATGCGGTATAGGTAAATGAGAGCTATAGATCGATTTTCTTCTCAACGTTCTCATAACTAAATTACCTTGTCTGAGATTAACTGATTTTCAGTATTTCTATTTTGTTGTTTGCAAGTTATTTCTATTTTGCTGTAGAAAAACGAAAAGAAATTAAGCAAGTTTACATTTTCGTGGTCAGTTTGTTGGTCTGAACATAATTTGGTGCGTGCCATCACTCACAAAGACTAGAATAGATCACAGGTAAAAAAAATTATTATCAGTGTCACATCTGGCACCCTTCCATGGAACTTGTGCTCATCATGCTAGGCTAATTTGATCAGCTAGGTGTTTTTTTTATGAGTCAGCCTTATGTGCAAAAAAATTGGGATTTCTCTAACATTAGTGTAAACATTTGTTTTTCTTGTTTGAACAAAACAATATCCCACACAAGAGTTTCATTAACTTTTCTTGAAGTTTGTAACGTAGCTACATTACAGCCAGCTTCTGAGCCAGGGAAGAATAACATTGTATGCAGGCCAGAGGCCAGGCAGGAACCGCTCTCCACGCTCAAGTGGAGGTGTTGATGAAATTTAAAATGGCTTTTCCGTCAACACGGTTCCACCAATGACATTCTCAATAACCTGCAAAAAACATTAAAAACTAAATTACAAAAGTCACCTTTGATCCCCACAAACGATTATTTGGTTATTCAGTTTTTATAACCCCCTAGAAGAACAGATTAAAATGTTGTATTCGGTTAGAAATTGGTTGAAGGATTTACTTAAATGTGGAGTGGAATGCCTGGCCTAACTTCCATAAAACGAGTTTGGACTGATGTTCCTGCGTGTCTGCGTGCCCTAGTCCACTGCTGTTGTGGAAATAGTTCAGAACGGCAGGCACGCGTGGAATTTTATGCCAAAATTTTACTGCGTCAGTGGATTTGTATCAACACACACCACAAGCTGTGCCTGCCCACCCCGCTTGTCTTGGCGTAGACGGGTTCATGTTGAGCCACAAGTGGAAAGAATTTGCCTTGCGCCCGACCAAATTGCCAATACACCTGTGTTGGCTTTGCACCGGCACGAAAACAGAGCCCTCTCACTCATTCTCTCAGTCTCATTTATTGGTTTCCTGTTATAGCCATAATAGATAAATAATAAATGCTTGCTGGTCTTGCATGCATGCTCTGCTTTGCATGAATTAACTTGTGGTTTTTCATATAGCAATATATATTACAGACAGCAAAAACAATCACATTATACATTTTTTCCATTCAGGCCACCGTTCCATAGAAAGCAATATTTCACAATCTGGAAAAAAAATTGTGTTTTGAATGCAGCCAAATGCCCTAAATTACTGTTATTACAGGAAAAGGTAATCTGATTACAGTAATCCACACTGGTGGGAGTGGTGGCGACTCCTCGGTTCAGTGCCATTCATCAGCCGGCGGTGTTGTTGGTGAGTGGTCCTGTGCGGTCTCAGCTGTCAGCCCCTCCGGGGACCAGGGGACAACCAGGAGGATCCTTCAGCGAGGTGGAGATGGGCTGATGGGCAGAAGAGGAGCAGTAGTGGCCCCGTCATCCTCACTGTGGCAGGCGATTGCCCTTGATCCCCATATTCCTGCACACTGCTGTGACAGTATGACAAGTTAAGCGAACAGTTGATCTTAATTGGCTCCTCTGAAGGATGCCTGTGTGTGTTTGTGTGTGTGTGTGCGTGCGTGCGTGCGTGTGTGCATGCATGCGTGTGTATGTGCCTGTGAGGGTGTGTGTGTGTGTGTGCCTGTGAGGGTATGTGTGTGTGTGTGTGTGTGTGTGTGTGTGTGTGTGTGTGTGTGTGTGTGTGTGTCTGTGTGTGTGCTTGTGAGGGTATGTGTGTATGTGTGTGTGTGTGTGCGTGTGTGCAGATGCACGTGTGTGTGGGTGCATGTGGATGCGTGCGTGCGTGTGTGTGTGGGCGCGTGCGAGTGTGCATGCGTGAGTGAGTCTGTGAATTCTGGCCAGCGCAGCAGTGGGAACGTATCTCTGGCGAACAAAGGAATGTTTAGTGTTGAAGGTAGAGGCTCTGTGTAGGATTGTTAGTAACTGTCTAACTGCATATATATCTGTGTCCACTGGAGGGCGTTCTAGGCAGAGACACTCTGGAGTACTACCAGGTGGCGAGTATAAGTATCTGTGTCTCCTCCCCCTTCGTTCTCTCCCCCAATGTCTCTCAGAGAGAGAAGAGTTGTACGACTACTGCTGCTGACATGTGAATAAAAGAAGCCCCGCCAGTTCAGGCACAAGATAGAAACCATGCCTCTTGACCACATTATTGTCGCCCTAAACTGAGTTCTGTTAACAGGTTATGGGCCCAGATAACGCCGGGGCGAAATAGTGGAGGTACTGTAGTAAGCTTAGCTGAAGTTATAGCACCGGGAGCACCGCGTGGCTAGTCGCTAGGCCAACAAGAGTAAAAGCTAAGCATACCATTAACGAAGAGGATGAAAGCCAAGAAGACCCACAGGAAAGCCAAGAAGGCAGCAGCCGGGAGTCGCTGGAAGACAGCGACCAAGAGCCCCAAGGAGGCGGCGCCGAGGGAGACGGAGCATGCTGAGCACGGCGGAGGCGAGGGGGAGAACCCTGCCTCGGAGCGCGTGGCGCCCGCTGGGCACGGCGGAGGCGAGGGGGAGAACCCCACCTTGGAACGCGTGGCGGCCAGAGGGAGGAACAAAGGGCCACCATTCAATGGAAAAGCAGAGAACTATGAACTCTGGGAAGAGCGCATGCTATGCTACATGCACGGTACGGGGCTGAAGGAGACGATCATGACGGCCCCCACGGGAGAACTGACGGCGGAAGAGCAAGCCCTGGACGACCAGTGGAACGCAAGCGCGTACTGTGAGTTAGCGCCGATGCTTGACGACACCAGCCTGGGGCTGATATTCCGCGACACTAAAGACAGAGGCCGAGAAAGTCTGGCGGTACTGAGAGAGCATTTCCTCAGGCGAGGAAGACCCCGAGTCATGGCCCTCTACATAGCACTGACGACCCTGAGGAAGGGACCAACCGAGACTGTGACCGAATACGTCAACAGAGCGGAGCGAATCACGACGTCATTGAGGGGTGCCGGAGAAGCACCAAGCGATGGGCTAATGATAGCGATGATAATGAGAGGACTACCAGAGCTGTACAAACCGTTCACACTCCTGGTAACACACGGTTCAACGGACATGACGTTGGGACAGTTCAAGGCTAAGCTAAGGAACTTCGAGGCCTCAGAAGATACCCAACCAGCCACCGCAGAGGCGAGAGAGAGGGCGCTAAAGGTCCGAGCGACGCCAAGGGAGAGGACCAGGACCACGACGGAGCAGGCGTGTTGGCGATGTGGAGAGAAAGGCCATCGGAGAAGTAACTGCACGAGGACTGTCTGGTGTGGCCCCTGCAGATTGCTGCGGCACGCAAGCAGAGCGTGCATGATGAAATGCGACCAGGGCGCGCGACACGCACATGGACAAGACGGCGGTGATGGTTGGCGTGAGACGGATCGAGGCGACGACTGGAGAGTAGCGGAACGAGAGGACTTCATCCCCAGGGCACAGACGGCGTACGTCACTAGGCCAACGCAGCTGCAACAGGCCCAAAGGAAGGGACTGATCGTGGACAGAGGTGCGTCGTCCCATGTCATCAACGACAGGAGTCTGTTCAAGAACTTTGATAGAACCTTCCGCCCGGAGGGACACAGCATGGAGCTGGCAGACGGAAGGCGCATCCACGGGTTGGCGAGAGGGAGAGGGGACGCACAGGTATACCTCACGGACAGCGGGGGGCGTCGGCGTACAGTGACGTTAAGGAACGCTCTCTATGTGCCATCGTTCCCACAAGAACTATTCTCTGTAATGGCTGCTGCTGCGAACGGGGCCAGAGTGTCCTACATGAAGGTAAAACATTTCTTGTAGAGCCAAATGGTATACAATTTGACATAGACATGTATCAGAGAATGTATTACTTGAAAACAGAGTGTAATGACAATAATATGTGTAAAGTAACCGTCAGCCACGATATTCAGACATGGCATGAGATTATGGGTCATTGTAATTACGAGGATTTACTGAAACTGCAAACGGTGACAGAAGGCATGCACATTGAAGGCGATAAGCGTAGACCTGATAAAGAATGTGTCGTGTGCATAAAGGGGAAGTTTGCTCAATCAAGAAACAGGAATCCCACAGAAAAAGTTAAAGTACCACTTGCGTTGGTTAACACAGACCTTGCCGGTCCAGTAAGGAACGAGTCCATAGGAGGCTTTAGATATGTACAGTCTTTTACAGACGTGTACACAGGGGCAGTGTTTGTTTACTTTCTTAAAGCAAAAAGTGACACACTCCAGGCCACGGAAAAATTCCTGGCGGACATAGCCCCTTATGGTACAGTAAGATGTTTGAGGTCCGACAACGGGACCGAATTCACAAACAGAGAGTTTCAATCACTGGAAGAACAGGAAAAGACACGAGACGTCATGTCCATACTCCCCACACCAGAACGGAGTGGCAGAGAGAGAATGGCGCACCCTTTTCGAGATGGCTAGGTGTAAGCTAGTAGGCAGTAACTTACCTAAAAGCCTATGGCACTATGCGGTACAAGAAGCTGCCTACACCAGAAACAGGTGCTTCAATAAGCACACGGGCACCACCCCATATACAGCACTAACAGGAAAGAATTGTAGTCTAGCCAGAATGCACCGTTTTGGATCAGAGTGTTATGCGTACCTGCAGGACAGAGGAAAGCTAGAGTCCAGGTGTGTGAAAGGGCTCTTAGTAGGGCACGACAAGGGAAGCCCCGCTTTCCTGGTTTATTATCCCGGTAAAGGGATAGTGCAGAAACACAGGCTAGTCAAGTTTGTCACAAAGACAACATGTGAGGGCAAGACACAGACAGAGGAGCCAGAGCTGGACTCCAGAGTAAGGTGTGTAGAAACCGAGACACATCAGCCCAGTGTACTTGGCACGGGCGTGCAGGCAGACAGTCAGCCACCCCCAGAGGGCGGTGACGAGGAGCACCTGAGGGTGGCGCAGAGTGCCCCAAGCAGTGGGAGGTACCCCTCGAGGGAACACAGACCCCCAAAGTATCTGACAGACTATGCTCGGAAAGGGAATGACGAGGAGGACAGTACACCCATCACCGTTGATTACTGCTACAGGGTAGTCAGTGGGGTCCCGCAGACCTTTAAAGAGGCCATAATGTCCCCTGAAGCAAGTAAATGGGAGAGAGCGATGGACGAGGAGATGAAGTCCCTAGAGGACAACCACACCTTCACTCTCACCAAATTACCGGAGGGCAGACAGACAGTGGGAGGAAAATGGGTGTATTCAATCAAGGAGGGAATTGAAGGTCACGATAAATACAAAGCTAGGTTTGTAGCTAAGGGTTTCAGTCAGAGGGAGGGGATAGACTATGGTGAAACATTCTCCCCCGTAGCCAATCTGACCAGTGTAAGGGTAGTGGTTCAGAAAGCAGCTGAGGACAATCTGATTCTACATCAGATGGATGTGAAGACAGCCTATCTGCACGCACCCATAGATAGGGAGATCTATATGGAACAACCCGAGGGTTACGAAAAGGAAGGAGAGAAGTTAGTGTGTAAGCTGGAAAAATCCATTTACGGCCTAAAACAGTCTGGGCGAAATTGGAACGAGATGCTTCATACATGCCTTATCAAAGATCACTTCCTACAGAACCCAGTAGATCCATGTTTACTCGAGGGAATCAAAGGAGTCAGGGAAAGTGATCATCGTCATCTGGGTAGACGATTTGATCATAGCAGCGGACAACACCAGGAGCCTAGCTCAGGTGAAAGAGATGCTCTCCAATGAATTTAAGATGAAAGACCTTGGGAGGTTAAAACACTTTCTAGTAGGGGAGCTCCAGTAGCTCACCGCATATCTCTGCGCTATTTCTGCGTCGGGGAAAACCGTGCTGCGTCACGGATCTGGTGGACTCCGAGTTCGATTCCCGGACCCGCCGTCAATTTGCCAGAATGTCTTCCCCTGCTCTACATCCCGTTTCATCCTGTATCTGTCGGTCATGCTTGACCAGAAAAGCGATAAACGCTAAAAAATGAAGTTTAAAAAAAAAAAACGTTCTTGTAGGGATGTCCGATATTATCGGCCTACCGATATTATCGGCCGATATCGGCATTAAAATGTGATATCGGAAAATATCGGTATCGGTTTTCAAAAAAAATAAATAGTTTTTATTTTTTAATTTTTTTACATTTCTATAACCTTTATTTACCCAGGCAAGCAAGTAAGAACAAATTCTGATTTTATTTATTGTCAAAAGTATGCATAATGTTGTGTTAATTCCACAACAAGAGATATGTAATGTTAATTACCTGAAATTATTCAATTTTTTTGGGGGGGGGGAACCCTGCATATATCGGTATCGGTTGATATTGGTATCGGAAATTAAGAGTTGGACAATATCGGTATATCGGTATCGGTAAAAAAGCCAATATCGAGCATCCCTACTTTCTAGGTATGGATTTTGAGCAGTCTGCCAATTGTTTAACAGTATCCTAGAAGAGATATGTGGAAAAGATTCTGAAACTTTTTGACATGCAGGAATGTAGAACAAGGGATACACCATGTGATCAAAAGCTGGACTACCAGGAGGATGCTCAGAAACTGACAGATGTAAAAATGTACAGGGAAGCAGTGGGTAGCCTCATCTATTTTACGACATGTACTCGCCCTGACCTATGTTTTGTAGTGAGTAAGTTGTCACAGCATTTTGCTGATCCCACAGAGGAGCACTGGATTACGGTAAAACATGTTTTTCGTTATCTTAAAGGTACAGCCGACAGACAACTGTGTTTCAGAAAGAGCAGCGAGGGCCTAGGGCTTAAAGCCTACAGTGATGCAGACTGGGCAGCTGACACCACAGATAGAAGGAGTACCACCGGATATTGTGTGAGTTTGATCCCAAACAGCTCATTGGTTTCGTGGAAACCAAAGAAACAGCCCACGTGGCTTTATCAACTTGTGAAGCCGAATATATGGCTCTAGCTATGACCATACAGGAGTGTATCTACCTGGAACAATGCTCGAAGGGATGGATACCTATGTATACAAGAAGACTGTTGTTTATGAGGATAACCAGGGGACCATTGCGATTGCTAGAAACCCTGTGTGTCGGCAGAGATGTAAACATGTCGATATAAAATATCATTTCATTAGATCTGTCATCAGAGAAGAAAGGATGACACTGATGTATAGTCCCACGGACGACATGGTAGCAGATGCAATGACGAAACCTGCCTCCAAATTGAAATTGAAGAGATTTGCAAAGGCCATGTTTGGTGTGTAGATATTGGCTGCCATGTTCTGTTGATGTTTTTGTGATTATATTATTTCCTTTGTAAAAATTTTTTTTTCCAAGAAGTCAGCCAGTATGCTAAAAAGTGGGAGTGTTGAAGGTAGAGGCTCTGTGTAGGATTGTTAGTAACTGTCTAACTGCATATATATCTGTGTCCACTGGAGGGCGTTCTAGGCGGAGACACTCTGGAGTACTACCAGGTGGCGAGTATAAGTATCTGTGTCTCCTCCCCCTTCTTTCTCTCCCCCAATGTCTCTCAGAGAGAGAAGAGTTGTACGACTACTGCTGCTGACATGTGAATAAAAGAAGCCACGCCAGTTCAGGCACAAGATAGAAACCATGCCTCTTGACCACATTATTGTCGCCCTAAACTGAGTTCTGTTAACATTTAGACTATCGATAGTGGGTTCATTGATGTTTTTTATGGTAGCGTGGCTAGCCTTTCCGTTGAGAAGTGCGCGGTGTGTGTGTGTGTGTGGGGGGGGTGGGGGGGGGGGGCGGGGTTCAGGGAATGCTTTGAAACAGGTGGTCTGATACTCAGCTCCCTGTTGTCTGTCCAACCCTCTCTGTCAACAGCATTGATGTGTGTTCAAGATACTTTTGTAAATTACCTTTTAGTTCTTCTTTATCTTTACCTGAATAGAGTGAATTCACACAAACCTTGCACCCTCTCTTCTCACTTGACTCATTTTAGATCCATCTCACAAATTCAGTGACTTGTACCGCTGCTGGCACAGTTCATCATTATAATTGTTTGGAGAAGGGGGAGAGGGAGAAGGGGGGAGAGAGAGAAGGGAGAAGGGGGAGATGGAGAAGGGGAGGAGAGAGAGAAGGGAGAAGGGGGGAGAGGGAGAAGGGGGGAGAGAGAGAAGGGAGAAGGGAGGAGAGAGAGAAGGGAGAAGGGGGGCGAGAGAGAAGGGGAGGAGAGAGAGAGAGAGAGAGAGAGAGAGAGAGAGAGAGAGAGAGAGAGAGAGAGAGGGGCATAATTTGGAGCGAGGGATGAAGGGAAGCTGGAATTACCCCTTGTTGAAATGAGGCTCTATGGGTACCCAGGGAAATGCAGGAGGCAGCTCTACCTGAGGCTACGTTCTCGTGCCAAGGCAAGCTGACATGGTTTTAAACCACATTAAGATGGAAAACAATACGGCAAGGGGGGATGGTGGTTCGAGTTTGCAGTGTTTTTCTGCCTTCATTATGAATCTTATAAATATCATTGTTGTGAAAATGTAATCGATTTTTGGAGTGGACTGGTGGTGGATATGAGCGAGGCTGTGTCAAATGTCTGTGAAATGTCATCAATCATGTGTTCCTGCAAGTTGTGGTTTATTAAAGGGGATGAGAAATTGGATTTAGGCGGATAATCTAGAATCTGGAATGTTAATGGTTAAGGTCTAGTTTGGTCCAATCATCAGCCTCCTTGTGATTGGAAGAGGGTCAGGAGGTACTGAGGGCCTATCCAGGCTAACTTGACCATGGCTGATGGCTGGAGCATGGGTTCTATTGGGGCTGACAGGCTGAAGCATGGGTTCTATTGGGGCTGACAGGCTGGAGCACGGGTTCTATTGGGGCTGACAGGCTGAAGCATGGTTTCTATTGGGGCTGACAGGCTGAAGCATGCCAAAATCAAATGCCTTGTTTTTTTTTACCACTCCAAAAAATGTCCCTATATCCGCATAGCTTATAGAAATGATAATGGGGGGCGGCCGAGTGGCGCAGTGGCGCAGTGGACAAGGCGCTCGCCACTAACACAGGAGATGCTGGTATCGAGCCCAGCTCTCGGCATTGCTACCGGCTTGGCCGGTCATTCATACTAACACAATTGGCAGTGGTAGAGGGTGGGAAAGCCGGTGGGTGGGGGATTGGACGTTGTGGATACCGACTCCTACAGGTCGGTTGGTGCGCCTGTACAGCAGAATCAGGACGTATCGGGGGCAGCGTGAGCCTCCCACGGGTTACTCCTCGCCACTGAGAGATCGCGCTGTACAGGTGAAAAGATGCAACAGCTGCCTCCTCGTGTACCGGAGGGGACACGTGATACAAGGCTTGGTCCTCACTGCAGCTGACCAGTGGGAGGCATCGTCTAGCAACGTTCGAGACACGGGAGGGGAGAATTGAAGGGAGAATTGGCGAGAAGGAGAAAAAGTGGATAAAAAAAAAAAAATTTAATGGGTTCTTAGAGGACATTTAGTCATGAGAACCTTCAGAAAACATATTCACCACATAGCCTCATCTAGCCGCCGCTTTGAAACTTTGCCCCCCTGGGAGAAGATTTGATTATTCACTGATAAATACGGTTGCATCTTTGAAGTCCGGTACATGATAATCAGGACAGCCCTAGTTCCTGTTCCTCACTCCGTCACGTGTCATTATTCCTCACATCAGTCCGAGCTTTAACTACAGTACATTTCTGTATTTTGGAGCAAGCCTACAAATTATGCAGGATTGTACTTCAGTCAGCAAAAGGTTAAACCTGTTGGCATATGGATTGTGTCCATATTGAGGGCTTGCAATTAAGGGTGTAAAAGCAGGAAAAAACAAAAGATCAGCATACAAAATAATTTAATCCACACACTTAAACTCGCTCCCACTGTATTTATTGTGATCAACGTTTCAATCAAAGAATCTTCACCAGGATCCTCATGGATCACAATAGATACTGCAGGAGCAAGTCTAACAGTGTGTGGATTCAATTATTTCTTACGTTGAAATGAAGGTTGTCCTGATGTCCCAGGGATGATAGAAAGCTTCCGTTCTTTCTTCACCGGTAACAAAGCAGGTGGCGAGGTCGTCGATCTCGCACCTTTTCCAGTCATGTCCCCAGACGGTTACTCTATTCTTTCCAACTATTTTGAGAAAAATAGGCCGAAGGAAATCTGATTTAAATGTCAAAAGCAAAGGGTGAACGGCGGAGCTCTCGTTTCTTGCAGCCATCGCGCCCGAGGGTCATGTGATCCCCGTCATTACGTTCTTTTGACAGAAGGATCAGAATAGGTAGAGGGGATGAAGAGGACAGAGCTGGACACACAGCAATTGTTTTTGGTCCCATCGTGAGGCAGAGCTCCTGCTAATTACCAAGCTCACTGGTCGTCGCTAAATGTGTTTTTGAAATCCACTGGATGCGGATAATTGAGCTGGAACCGGGTTCTGTGTACAAAGTCACGTTGAAGGACGAATACAAAAAAAAAACCAAACAAATAAAGAATAAAATCCCTCCCCTTCCTGCTTTTCTCCCCTGGTTCTCTCTCCTCAACACTCTTTTGAATTAAATCCCTCCCCAAATGATTCATTGTGCAGCGTATGTCTTTGTTGTTTGTTTGTGGAGTTCCAGATTGGAGCTTAGGGGGAGCTTTGAGCCACCTATTGTGATAAGCTACAGTCAAAGCAGAGACAGACTGACGGCGGTCGTGTAGGATGGCCCTGTGTTCTCTTATTGCGAGAATAATTGCTTCAAGCTTGTAGTTTACGCACGTGTTGTTGTTAAACGTCCCCCAGTCACGCATAAGTATAGAACAATTATTTTCTATCCACAGTGTCTAGATGTGTATGTGTGTGTGTGTGTGTGTCCATACATCTACAATTTTCTTCCTATTTTCACAATTTATTTGGCGCTAGATCTCCGCTCAGGCTACAGTATGCCCTTACCGATGTTCAAACTCCAGGTTTCTCCACGGGATAAATCGCACGTTGATTTCAGTAATTGACATTCAAAACAGATCTACTTCACTTGGATACTGAGATACCAGGTTGAAACGTGACCTCTTCAGAGGACTGGATACAAACGTATACAAGGTGAAGAGAGACTCCCTCTCGTTCTATTTGCATTTTAATTATAAACTGCATCATTGCACCAAGTATGGTATCAAAATGGCTCCCTCCTTCTCTCTCTCTCTCTCTCTCTCTCTCTCTCTCTCTCTCTCTCTCTCTCTCTCTCACTCTCTCTCTCTCTCTCTCTCTCTCTCTCTCTCTCTCTCTCTCTCTCCTTCCTTGCGCTCTCCCTCCCCTTTGGTTCAAGCTGTTTGCTTCATACTGGTAGAATTTGATGAAGGGAATCTCTGCAGGGCAGAAAATCAACAGGATGGGTGATGCAGAAGGAGAGCAGCAGAGTGGTGTGGATGAAGGTTAAAGAGGCTTTACTTGTATGTCGGCTGGCGTATGCAACTGTGTCTGCACAGCGCACACTACCCTCTCTCACACGGCTCTGCCGGGGGAAATTCTGAAATGTCTGCTTTCTACACTAGAGATAGATCTGTACCGGTTGAAGCGGGTGAAAGCTTATACCGTAGCTATACTTCTTGTCATTTTAGTTTCTTCCGAGAGCACATCTCCGGTAATATGATGTTGTACTGTAGCTATAAAGGGTTGTGACTAGGGATGTCCGATATTATCGGCCGACCGATATTATCGGCCGATATCGGCAGTAAAATGTGATATCGGAAAATATCGGTATCGGTTTAAAAAAATATTTGTTATATATATATCCAGTGAAATTATTAGTTACCTGAAATTATTCAGTTTTTTGGGGGGGGAAACCCTGCATATATCGGTATCGGTTGATATCGGTTGATATCGGTATCTGAAATTAAGAGTTGGACAATATCGGAATATCGGTATCGGTAAAAAAGCCAATATCGAGCATCCCTAGTTGTGACCAGTGCCTTCTCTTGGACAAGGACCTTGTTTACAGCGGCAATGTTCACAGTTCAACAGTACAACAAAATGCTCACAGTTTCATCTGATGTGTTTTCTTTTGTAAAATACAGCATCCTGAACAAGGTCAAGGTACAAACATTATTATAATTTTTTTACATTTCTATAACCTTTATTTACCCAGGCAAGCAAGTAAGAACAAATTCTGATTTTATTTATTGTCAAAAGTATGCATAATGTTGTGTTAATTCCACAACAAGAGATATGTAATGTTAATTACCTGAAATTATTCCGTTGGGGGGGGGGGGGGGGGGGGGGGGAAACCTGCATATATCGGTATCGGTTGATATCGGTTGATATCGGTATAGGAAATTAAGAGTTGAACAATATCGGTATATCGGTATCGGTAAAAAAGCCAATATTGCGCATCCCTAGTTTAAACTTTAGAATAATGGTCCCAATCAGGGCCGGACTGAGGAAATCATTCAGGCCAAGAAATATAGTGCGAAATAATATAGCCCCATTCAGGCCACTTTTTAAGCGGGGGGTCCCCCACCAGGATAATTTTTGTTACAAAGACTTAATTTCCTGCATTCTGGTGCATGCATTTTAGAATATTTACCCTTTAAATGCCAGTGTTTGTGATGGCATCACAAATAATTGTAAAAAAAAAATTAAAACACACACACAAAGATATAAATATTTTCAATATATCAAATGCAAAATGCATTTTTCTGGGGGGATTATTACAGGCTAGCATATGTCAATGATTAGCACTGATTTTGATGGTAGAATAGTAGGAGTTGGCAGCAGAGAGGGTTTACTTGTACCGAAAGTTGTTAATCAAGTTTAATACTGTTAATAAGTAGTTTACGAATATCTTGTTCATGATCTATTAACTATTTATATGGCATAATTTTAAAATCATTAAACAACTGTTAACAAACATTTATCAAGTCATTAATAATTCATTAACCTGTTCCACACGATGTGAAAATCTGCATAAAATATATACCTAGGTAAATGGAATATTGCTCCACTTCTACAAGGGCTATTTGCATATTCTTGGTATCTAGGTACATCTATGGACCTCAGGGAATGTATTCAGAGTGTCAGAAATATTGTGTCTATTACTAGGCTTGCTTAAATTGTGATGAAACAAAGGAGAATATGAATTATGATTTTTCTTTGCATCTTTGACAGTGAATAACACCATGATAATAATGACCAAACTTAAAAAACTGCCACTGACTTCGTTATACATTATACATTACCTTATTATAGCCGATTCGCACATTTATATATATATATATACATATATTATCTTTCAAATGCCCGAGTTCAATTTGGATTTAGTATCACCAGGCGTGCATAAGAACAGATAATGATATCTACTGTAATCGACTGTACTTTTTTATTTCCCCCACAGTGCAACCGTTTTGAAACTAATTTCAGATCTAATTGTTCCTACATGCTAACAATAGGGAGGAGAAACTAACTGCGTTTCAATATTTGTCAAAAACTTTACCTTTTGTGGCTTATTATCGCGAATAATACCAGTTATTGACATATTCATAATTCAACTCTGAACTTTGAACCCCCATAGAACTTGAAGGGAAATGTAGTTCGGAAAAATTCCAACGCTGCATGATCCACAGCTATGCATGCCCTCAACAAAATGGCTGCAAAGAAACTACAATTCCCATGGTTCAACATTTTCAAAATGGTCGCCGTCTTATTATACTTCAGCAAATCGAGAAGGTAGAACGATCTAATGGCACTTTTAACCTATTGCTAAACTAACGTATTGATGATAATATACATTCTCCATGCTTTTATGACATGTTAGTGATGTTAATACTTGAATACGTTTGATTTTAAAATCACAATTTTTTTGCATCACTCTGAAAAATATGGATATATGATCATAATGTTATTTAGGGGTCGGTACCGACCCTGGGGGTGGAACAGGTCTAACAGTTTGTGAATGATCTATTAACTATTTATAATATTAATTTATAATATATATTTAAATGTTGAACAGCCATAACAAATTCATTTAAAAATAGGGGTACCACAAAACAGATGTTTGGCATCTGCTCCTACTTGTACATCATGTGCAATTACAACCAAATTTGGTAAAGTAATCTGCATTCATTTTTCATAATAACCACTGAAGTTAGAACACATATCAAAACAGCAAGGGCAGGGAGGAATAGGTGCTGTTTATTTATTTGAATTGTTCTGTTTGTTTGGTTGGTTGGTTTTGCTGTAAATACATACACTAGATCTAGCTCTTTTGGCTTGATTGCTTTGTTTTGGTGTTTGTGTATGTGTATGTGTATGTGTATGTGTGTGTGTTTGTGTATGTGTATGTGTATGCAGGGCCGCCTGGGAGAAATGCGAGGCCCTGTGCGAGATTTAAACGTGTGTGTTAGAAAGAGAGAGATAGAGAGAGAATGTCTGTTTGTGTGTGTATGTTAGAAAGAGAGAGAAATATAGAGAGAGAGAGCATGTCATTTTGTGTGTTAGAGAGAGATATAGAGCATGTCTGTGTGTGTTAGAAAGAGAGAGAGAGAGAGAGCATGTGTGTTTGTGTGTTAGAGAGAGAGAACATGTCTGTGTGTGTGTGTGTTAGAGAGAGAGCATGTATGAGAGAGATAAGCAAGACAGCTAAGATGAGCCCCTAAAGGATATTCAACTTTTAATGGAAGAACAAAACAGAAGGAAAAGATAACTTCACAAAGGCAACATAAATATACATAGATCCAAAAGGACAAAGATCAACACTTAAATCCAAAGAGAAGAGGGTCTATCCCAGAGAAACAAAGTAGCAAGGAGCCAACGGCCGACATCAGCTAAATAGGCTAACTGCAAATAGAGTAGCCAGGTACTGACACCAGGTACACACCGTTATCTACCACAGCTAGCCGGCCCGTTTGGCTCAATATAACGTTAGCTACGTTAGCTAGCCGGCCCGCTTTGGCTCAATATAACATTAGCTACGACAGCTAGCCGGCCCGTTTGGCTCAATATAACGTTAGCTACGTTAGCTAGCCGGCCCGCTTGGCTCAACATAATGTCTACGACAGCTAGCCGGCCCGCTAGCTCAACATAACGTTGGCTACGATAGTTAGCCGGCCCGCTAGCTCAACATAACATTAGCTACAATAGCTAGCCGGCCCGCTAGCTCAACATAAGGTTAGCTACGATAGCTAGCCGGCCCGCTGGTCCAACAGAACGTCAGCTACGATAGCTAGCCGGCCCGCTGGCTCCACATAACGTTAGCCAACATAACGTTAGCCATGATAGCTAGCCGGCCTGAGAGAGAGAGAGAGAGTGATATCTCCATGGCGGGAATAGAATAGAGTGCATTAAAAACTCACCAAACGTCCAAGAGGATGGAGACAACCGCGTGGAGTTGACGAAGTTCATCTGCCGAACGACCATCCTCTTCATCTTGACATAACAATGCTGCATGCGCTCTCTCTAGGTTAGCTAACGCTAGTTAGCCTTTAGCTAAGCTACTAGCCGACATGGCTATCCCGACTGAACCACACGTTAGCACTCGATATTATAACGTAGCTAAAGCTAACTAGCTGTCCCTGCCTTTAGCTAAGCCGACATGGCTAGCCTGACTGAACTGTCTAACATGCAACAACTTTCATCTTCAGTCCATCTGCCGAATGACCGTCCTCTTCCTCTTGGCTGGCATAACCTCCAATGCTGCACGCGCGAAATAGTCAGACGCAGCTGACGCACGCACGCCGACTGTACACATGTAACCCCTCCTTTCGTTGAAACCAATAGTATGTCTGCTGCAGAGCCCCAGAGCTCCAATAGTGTATCTGCAGACTGCAGAGCCGCAGAGCCAGGAACAAGTCAGACACATTCTACAAACGTGTCTAATGTGAAATATATAAGCATATAAGCAAAACTAGATTTTAGGTCTGTGATGAAAAAGGGCCTCGCGGGAAGGGGAGCCTCAAAAAAAGAAAAAAAAAATTATAAAAATAATAATAAATAAAAAATATATATATGTTTTTTCTTTTTTTCTTTTTGTGCGAGGCCCCCCTTCCCGCGAGGCCCTGTGCGACCGCACTGCTCGCACACCCCCTGAGGCGGCCCTGTGTGTATGTGTATGTGTATGTGTATGTGTATGTGTATGTGTATGTGTATGTGTATGTGTATGTGTATGTGTATGTGTATGTGTATGTGTATGTGTATGTGTATGTGTATGTGTATGTGTGTGTGTATGTGTGTGTGTATGTTGGGGGAGCCTGATGTAAACAAGACAAACGTCTTTCTCTGGTCTGCATCCCCTTAACAATTGTGTGTATTTGAGCTGTACTGTATTGTACCCATTCTGCAATCTGTTAAATAAAGTTTTCATTCATTCATTCATTCATTCATTCATTCATTCATTCATTCATTCATTCATTCATGTGTGTGTGCATGGCCTGTGCATGACTTTGTGTGTGTATGCTATTTTAACACACAAGTGTGTGTGTTTTGACTGCGGCAGGCTAATTGATCACACATTGGAGTAGTCATCATCATTAGGTGGCTTCTTCGTTCCGAAGGTTGCCTATCACTCTCCAACCCATTCTGTCCCCACTTCTTCTCTCCAACTCTGTGACTCCGCCTCTCACTCCGCTCCAATCACAGACGTTGTCTACCCAGCCTCTTCTTGGTCTCCACTTCCTCTCTTTCCATCCACCTTCCCCATCACCACCTTCTTGAACATCTCCGCGCTGGATCCTCTCAGAACATGCCCGCACAACTCCATCTTTCTCTTTTTCAACCTCTCCAGCAGATGTCCTCCTTGCATATCCGCTCTTCTCAGTACCTAGTGTGCAAGGGCAAACCACGAGATCACCAACAACAAGGCTGCAGGTCTGGGATTTAAAGACAGTCTTGAGGTTTTATTGTGTCAGAATTAGTAAAAAAAAACTTGTTTGGCTCCTCGGCAGGCAAAAAATCAGGTTAATAATAATAATAATAATAATAATAATAATAATAATAATAATAATAATAATAATAATAATAATAATAATAATAATAATTAAAAAAAATAGACCAACCTATTTTTATGTTTGGATTAAGGAATTGACCTTTTAATGAGAACTGAGTCACAGAGCAACAGGCCAGGCCCTCAGACTGCATAGAGAGAGAGAGAGAGAGAGAGAGAGAGAGAGAGAGAGAGAGAGAGAGAGAGAGAGAGAGAGAGAGAGAGAGAGAGAGAGAGAGAGAGAGAGAGAGAGAGAGAGAGAGAGAGAGAGAGAGAGAGGAGATGATGCTAGCGCCAAATGGTCACTATGAAGATGTTCTAAAGCCCTATAGAGCTTTATGTTTCCTTACAGTACAGTAGCTGTAGGCTGCTCTACACTACTACATGATTATACAGTGATGAGACCTGCGATTGTGGGCTACTATCTGACGGAAATCTGACTTGCATGCGAAGCAGTTCTAATTCATTATTAGTGTTGCCATAGGCCTGGGCATACATGGCCTTGACTCTTGTAAAATATACAGTATATTAATGCATTTGCATAATTTGTTTAATTAAGAACGGCATAATTGCATTGTTTCCCCCTCCGTTCAGGGGAGGCAGTAGTGCAGGCGCTCCACGTGCTCCTAATTGAATGCTTGGCTGCAGCCTTTTAGTTTGTTTCACGTGTAATTTGGAATAGCCCACAGTGGGCTTGTGTTTGGCCTTTGGTGTCACAATTAATTTGCTATTTTAAGGAGCTAAAGATAGACTTATGAGGAAACCGTTCACCGTCAAGGCTGTACACAAGTTTTGACGATGAGAGGGAGAGAATGCAAATTGCAACGTGACTCACTGGAGGTGATGAGAGCTTTTCTGACAGACGAGACGACCCTGCTTGATTTGTGGAACATCCACGGAAGGGAATTTATTCTAGGTAAGGAAGCAATTGGCTATATCTGTTATCTGCCTACAGCATAACCGTTGAGATTGATATAAATGAAAAGCCAGTGTGGGTAAATAAGCGCTGTGTTCAGGAACGTCTCTCCCCAGCTTGCTTCTTGTGTCTCAATGGGACTCGCAATAACGGCTTGCCAGTGCTTTTTCGGGCAAAAAGGCTACAGTGATATTCTCAGTTATGTTCCTCCATTACATTTACATGTAGTCATTTAGCTGCTTTTATCCAAAGCGACTGTACAAGTTCTGTACAACAGGTCAGCAGGAAGGGTACAACTCTGGCAGCTAAGTAACATTGTTTGTCAAACAGTGTCGAACTTGGGTGCTACAGTCTTGAGTGCATAGTAAAGATAGATTATAGTAGGTAGTAATATAGGCAATGTAGTAGATTACTTAGTAGCAGAGTGCATGATAGTAAAAGACAATACGAAGGTTAGTAGGCTTTTTTTTTTTTTTTTATCTTCATTTCAGATATTGATTGAAGAAGTGTGTTTTTAGCCTAGGAGGCGTGGGTCTTTTAAATAGGCTAACTATTAATTATTTATATAAAAGTATAACCCTTGTATTAGATATCTATTTTTCCTACAATAAAAGCTTTCTTACTGATTCTCGGCGCATTCTCCCGTGTCTGTTTGTGGTCTTGGGAAAATTCATGGTGGTAGGTCGGCTGACCCCTTTGGGAAGAGTATCCGTGCATGTGCACACCTTAGCCTTAGACCTGGATACTTCCCGTGGGGGTCTGGTGACAAAGGCACATGGTTATCAATCGTGGCTGAATTGAAATACAGTAAGAGGTGCTTAACCCATTTAGACCTAAAACGCCTGCTAATAATGCATTATATTTTAAATGTATTTATTGAAAGGATAAACCCCTTGAGATTAACCATATCTTATATAGCCTACACACAAATGTGTTTACCGGTAATAGAACAGGCTTGGCAGATTATGAGTCTGTGACCATGATGTTTTAAAAAAGGAAATGTAAGAAGTCTGGCATTATGGCTGTGGCGGAGGGCAGCCAACGCCTGACGCTTGTGAACATCGACTGTCGTCTCGCAAAATAAATGGGTCCCTTTTCACAACAGCCATTTTGATGTGTCATAGATGGGTAAACAGAGGTGTAACTATAGATCATTAAAACATACCCATAGAGATCAACTTGCCTTGAGTTGTGGAATTCTATGTGTGCTGCCTTCTTGGCCAGGGCCCACTTGAAAAAGAGATGGAATTCTCGACCTGATTATTACCCCGGTTACATAAAGGATAACGTTAAATAATAAATAAAAAAGTCCGGTTGAGCAGAAAGCCAAATGAAGTCGAGGGACAGAAACAGACTGAGATTCGATTAGATTAAAATCTATTGTCATTATACAGCGCAGGTACAGTACAACAAAATTAAGTTTGGCATCCAACCAGAGTGCAAATGTAACAGTAGTAATATGTAGTAAAGTGCAATAGTAATATACAATGTACAGGTGATTAAACTGGTTATAAAATATATTAATTAGTACTACTGAGTATAGTAAGAGTATAAGGGATATGTACAGATATAGATATAGAATCTATAGATGTGTAAAAAAGATTAACCATAGATGTTAATGGTTAGTGAGTTAGAATAAAAGAGTCCGGTTTTCTACAAGTTTTTTTTACAAGGGTTTTCAGCAAACGTGAGGGCATCAGAGTAGGGCTGCCTCCTCTTAGTTTCACGGCTCTTTTAGCTCTGCTTCTGTCCACGCTGAACAAGTTATTTCTTGAAAAATGAGAAGCACAATGCTGGTAAGCACTGGTATTAATTAAAGAGGCCCCTCTGCGGGCACGCGTGTGGTAAACAAAGTCCTATGGCTATTAGTCAACTTATAATTTCTTTGGTCGAGGAAAGCCCTACTTGAGAGAAGCCAGACAGTGTTGTCAAATAAAAGCAGTAAAAGACTGGCTCACGTTGAAATGTTTCAGCCTAGACTAGAGGGAAGCTGTGTCCGTTCGCCGCCATTTCGTGTCTTTCAATTTTACTTTGTATGCGCTCGTATGTATGCAAGCTTTGTATGCGCCACCTCTAAATTTAGTTTTGCATTGTATTTGAATGTAGATGAAATTCAGATCAAACTGTCAAACTAACCAATAGGGCATGGATCTGCGTTGCAGATCAAATTAAGAATGAAGAGCCAGACAGAGAGGAGCATGGAGTGTTGAGAAAAGGAGTAAAAGACGCACACGCACACACACACAGAGAGAGGGGAAGAGCGGGAGACAGAGTGGGGGGAAGACATTCGGCAAGGGACACGGACACCGGGTCGCGTCTATGCCAAATACAACGCAGTTCGGTTTCCGGGTTCCTCTGATTGGCCACTAAGCCCACGTGACCGCGGCTAGCACGCCCCCCTTATCGCCCGCTGCCGCGCTGTGAAGCGGAAGAGCCAGCGAGGCGGTGGTTTCAGAAGCAGCGGCCGTCTTCTTCCGAGGCGGCTCGTTCTTATTAATCCCTAATGTCATGTATGTTGTGTATGTCATAAATGTCGATATGAATTGAAAATGGGGGACCCTGATGTAAACAAGACGAAAGTCTTTCGCTGGTCTGCATCCCCTTAACAATTTTCATTCATTCATTTCTCCCCCACTACTCCCAAAAGTAACACTAAATAGATAAAGTACAACAACGCCAGACTCAAGAAACTGTGTTCCCATTGGATGTGTTCTCATAAACAATGTTTGTTTACACTGCACACGACACTCGAGGCTGCATGGGTGTAATCTCTCCTCTATCAAAGAGGTTGCGTTCAGGAATCGACGTTGTGATGTCCTACGGATCTTCCTCTCTAAAAGCCCCACGCAATACAGCATGCCTTGAATGTTCAGGCAGGAATTCACCGCAAGAAAATGTGTTGCTAATCTTTGTTCAGTACAATATGATTGGAAAAATAAGCTACATCTGGAATGAATAAGTGATTTATTTTTTTTAACTCTCAAGGGTACCAGCGTCTTTTTATCCAGTAGCATGACTAATATCCATATCAGTTACATCATCCAAGGTATTGTTACTCAATGTTTGTGAGCGTGGTTTGGAGATATTCACAGTAATTGTTAATTCAGTAAAGTAGTCAGATCTACTCTTTATTGAAGGTACTGATATGATATGATTATACGATTAATACTACAAATGTAATGGTCCTCAATGAGTATAACAATTACACAAAACATTAGCTTTATATCAGCCTTTCTGAAAGAAGAAATGGTTTCTTTATACATAGTCCTATATATATAATTTGAAATAAAAAAAATACCATGTTCCTTAGTCCTGTATTATGATCAAACAATTACACAAAAATGCATCCTATATAGACTCATATGCCAAAACATTCAGAAATACCCAAATGATGCGAGTTTGTTTTTTTATGACATGCACAACTACAAGCTTTTAAGAACACTGACATAACCGCTGAATATCACTGAAATCCAAGTTAATGTATATCTTAGAAGTTCTTTGTTTCATCGTACAAACAGCCAAAGCTGTCATGTATGTTGTGTATGTCATAAATGTCGATATGAATTGAAAATGGGGGACCCTGATGTAAACAAGACAAACGTCTTTCTCTGGTCTGCAACCCCTTAATAAATAATGTCAAAAATGAGTCTTTTTCTGATTCAAATGTAGCTATTGGGGGTTTCTCAGTTTTTAGAAAAGATAGAAATAAGTTGGGAGGTGGAGTGGCTATTAATGTTCAAAATAATTTACCTGCCAAAATACGTTATGATCTAATGAGGGAAGACATTGAAGCAAACTGTGTGCAAGTCCACTTGCCTTATTTAAAACCAATTATAGTATGTTGTTTCTACAGGCCTCCTAGTGGAGATGCTATGTATATGAATGGGTTGTGTGAGATGTTTGACAAGATCTCAGATGAAAATAGAGAAATCTTCTTGTTAGGTGATATGAATGTAGACTGGATGGTGAAGTCATGTCCCAACAAGCACAAGTTGCTCTCTATGTTAAATGCTTGTAATCTGTCTCAAATGGTTGCATCTCCAACAAGAATAAGTCTAGGCAGTGATGGTATTATTTCTGGGACATGCATTGACCATATTTATACAAATGTTTCTGAACAATGCTCTAAGGCTGTCTCTGTCCCTGTAGGGTTCAGTGACCACAATATAATAGCTGTCACTAGAAAGACAAAGGTTCCAAAACTTAAAGCTAAAATCATATTAACACGGTCCTATAAAAGATTTAATGAAGATTCATTTATTGATGAAATATCCAGTATAGATTGGAACATGGTGTGTAGTGAGGATGACCCTGAAGCTGCCCTGGATTTATTTATGTCATGATATATGAGTGTTGTAAACAAGTATGCTCCTTTAAAAAAATTCATGGTCAAAAATAGATCTGCCCCATGGCTTGACAGCAGTCTCAGGACCCTAATGAAAGAGAGAGACATGGCCAAAAAATCCTCAGTTAGTTCTGGTTCAATTGATGACAGGCATAAATACTGTGCTTTACGCAATCAGGTGACAAAACTAAACAAGGTAAGAAAAAGGGACTATTTTAAACAAAGGTTATATGATGCGAGAAATGATAGCAAACAAATATGGAATGTTTTTAATGAAATGATGGGTTGAAAGACAACTGTGTGCACACCCTTAGTGGAATCAAATGGATTTGTTCTCACGAAACCAGGTGAGATTACAAATCATTTGAATGATTATTATGTGGGTAAAGTATCTAAACTAAGGCATGCTATGAATATTTCAAACAACCTTAAAACAAATGACTGTATTAAGTATATTATAATGAAAGACAAAATGTGTGAATTTGAATTTCATCAGGCTGAAGTCAGTGAGGTGGAGCGGTTGCTCCGCTCTCTTCCTGATAGTAAGTTAGCAGGCCTAGATAACCTGGATGCCTATATATTAAAGGCAACCAACTTGTGTCTAACCACGCCCAACTTGCGTCTAGCCACGCCCCCGCGCCGACGCGGCAGCAGCAGTAAAGTGCTGAGAATGACGGGATCATCCCTATGTTCCCCGGGTCCTATGTTCCCCGGGTTCTATGTTCCCCGCTTTGATTGATTAATAGATTGAAAATTTTATAGATTTTTATTATTTTATTAATTATTAATGTCCGCCTTGTTTCGAACGGTTAAGCTTAGGCCCTCGTTCGAACTGGTTAAGGTTAGAGTTTGGAATCAGGGCTGGTGGTCTAAAATTTTCAATCTATCAATCAATCAAAGCGGGGAACATAGAACCCGGGGAACATAGGACCCGGGGAACATAGACATGCTCCCAGAATGACTGCTGGTATTATAGCATCTCCTATATGTCATATTATGAATAGATGTTTGGATGTGGGTCTATTTCCAAAGATGTGGAAGGAGGCTAAGGTTTTTCCTTTACCTAAGGACACCAAAGCTGCTTTTAATGAGGGAAATTCTAGACCTATAAGTATTTTACCTGTCTTGAGCAAAATCATGGAAAAGTTGGTGCATTCACAAATTCAAGAGTATTTTGTTTCAAACAAGCTTGCAACAGATTCTCAACATGCCTATAGAGCTGGTCACTCTACTTCTACTGCCTTGATACAGATGACTGATGACTGGCTTAAAGCTATAGATAACTCTATGTTGGTGGGAGCTGTGCTGTTAGATTTTGGTGCTGCATTTGATGTGCTGGACCATTCTCTACTGGTTGATACACTTAAATGTTATGGTTTTAACTCTTCTGCTTTAAAGTGGATACTAAGTTATTTGTCCTCTAGATCACAGAAGGTGTATCTAAATGGCAGCCTGTCCAGTAGCAGAGGTCTAGAGTGTGGCGTGCCGCAAGGAAGTTGCCTAGGACCTTTGCTCTTCTCTGTATTTACTAATGACATATCTTGGGCTACCAAATGTGCTACAACAGTTCTTTATGCAGATGATTCAACATTGTATTACGCTGCACCATCATGCAATGTACTTAATAAAGTTTTGAGTAGAGAACTTAAAGTTGTGCATAACTGGGTAGTATCTAATAGACTTAATATAGACTTAATATCTCCAAGACTAAATGTATTGTGCTGGGAACAAGGCACAGGTTATCTACAAATCCAAAGCTTCATTTAAACTTGTGTAATTCAGCAGTTCAACAAGTTGAAAGTACTAAACTCCTTGGAGTGATGCTGGATTGCACTCTGTCTTGGTCTCAGCATATTAATTATATTGTTTTAAAAATGGGAAGAGCAATTGGTATTTCCAGGAAATGTGCTTCTTTTGTTGCCCGTCCCCTTTTATGTCAGATAGTGCAAAGTTTAGTTTTATGTCATCTTGACTATTGCTCTGCGATGTGGTCATCTGCTGCCAGTGGTGACCTCAGGAAGCTCCAGGTGGTCCAGAACAGGGCAGCACGGTTGGTACTGGGCTGCTCACTAAGGTCTAATGTGAGCTGTATGCATGCCCGCCTCTCTTGGCTTAACGTTGAAAATAGATTGTCTTTTAATATACTTGTGCTGTTCAAGTTGGTCATGAGCAGTAAAACTCCTGTTTTTATACATAATCAGATTGTTTTTAGTAATACTGTGCACGAGCATTACACTAGAGGTTCCAGTAGTGGGCAGCTTGAATTGCCAGGTCCTAGAACCAGCACTTTGGGGAGATCTTTTATTTTTAGAGCATTAACTATTTGGAATGGCCTGCCTCGGAACCTCTGCTGCATTTACAGTAGATTCACTTTTAAAAATAATCTTAAATTGTTTTTAAATTGTTTTTAACACTGTAAAGTAATTTTTTGTTTTTGTTTTACACTAATGTAATTTAGTCTTAATTGTTACAGTAGGTTCATTATGCATTGTGTGTACTGACTTTTAATAATTTTGTTTTTGCAATAGTGATTGTTTTTGTATGTTTTTTTGTGTGTGGACCCCAGGAAGACTAGCTGGTTGCTATCGCACCAGCTAATGGGGATCCCTAATAAAATAAAATAAAATCAAATCTCTGGCCCTGACGTACCGTGAGCATCATCCTCTGGCCCTGACGTACTGTCAGCATCATCCTCTGGCCCTGACGTACTGTCAGCATCATCCTCTCGCCCTGACGTACTGTCAGCATCATCCTCTGGCCCTGACGTACTGTCAGCATCATCCTCTGGCCCTGACGTACTGTCAGCATCATCCTCTGGCCCTGACGTACTGTCAGCATCATCCTCTGGCCCTGACGTACTGTCATCATCATCCTCTGGCCCTGACGTACTGTCAGCATCATCCTCTGGCCCTGACGTACTGTCAGCATCATCCTCTGGCCCTGACGTACCGTGATCATCATCCTCTGGCCCTGACGTACCGTGATCATCATCCTCTGGCCCTGACGTACTGTCAGCATCATCCTCAGGCCCTGACGTACTTTCAGCATCATCCTCTTGCCCTGACGTACCGTGAGCTCACACTCGATCAGTAGGCCCAATGTCATGGTGGAGAATGTACAGTAGAAAACGATTTCAAAACGAGTGTTTTAGTACTATTTGAAGATGTTCTGTTTATTTGAGATAATACTACCAAGGTAAATTGTACTATATAATTTTCTAAGGATGCACAATGTATTGTTATCGGCTGATATTGGTGATGTTGTTATTTCTTGGCCTCGGTCCGATGAGCCGAACTGGGAAGATGTGGCCAACCGATGATTATTTCTCTGTCAAGTTGCGCAGGTTTTCATGTATTTTCCATTTTTACTGCATCTTCACGGTGTATCACTCTCAGTCTACTAAATTGGATTACCATAGGGCGACATCATCCTATCGGTGCATTCCTAGAGTGTTCATATCAGTACACGCCTGACATACACCCTTGACTACCTCTGGAATTAAAAGGGAGAGGAAGGGGGCATTCCAGAGAGAGGGTTACTGTAGTGCTCCTCCATGGTTCAGGAAGAGCCTCTGTCTTCTCAGTCCATCATACCTCCTGCACCTTCTGGACACCCAAGGTCTGCACCACATTTAGCCAGGCCTCCAGTTTAGTTTTCGCTGAGCCCAATAGTGAGGCATGGGAGGGGCTGAGCCCGAGACCCATTCGCTTTCTTTAAATCTTTTAATATCTCTCTCTCTCTCTCTCTCTCTCTCTCTCTCTCTCTCTCTCTCTCTCTCTCTCTCTCTCTCTCTCTCTCTCTCTCTCTCTCTCTCTCTCTCTCTCTCTCTCTCTCTCTCTCTCTCTCTCTCTCCTCTCTCTCTCTATCTCTCTCTCTCTCTCTCTCCCCCCCTCTCTCTCTGTCGTGGTCTGTCTGAGTGGTGCAACCGGTTAACAGGGGCGGTGAAAGGAAACTGGCTGCTCTTCCTGGCACTTCGGGGTCACTCACTCACTCACTCACTCACTCACTCACTCACTCACTCACTCACTCACTCACTCACTCACTCACTCACTCACTCACTCACTCACTCACTCACTCACTCACTCACTCACTCACTCACTCACTCACTCACTCACTCACTCACTCACTCACTCACTCACTCACTCACTCACTCACTCACTCACTCTTAAATAGAAGACATGGTTTCATACATGTACCACATGTCTCCACAGTGCTATGTTTCTTTCACACTAACCTGTAATTCCAGGATCCTCTCCTCTGCCTGTTCCTGCCTGTCAATCTCACCTGCAGCGGCTTCTCATATACTTTATATTTTCTGTTGATATCGAAGAGACCCTATCTCTCCTCTCCTCTCCTCCTCCCCCCCTCTCCTCTCTTCTCCTCCCCCCTCTCCTCTCCTCCTCCACCCTCTCCTCTCCTCTCTTCTCCTCCTCCCCTCCTCTGTTCATCCCCTCTCCTCTCCTCCCCTCTCCTCCCCCATCATCTCATCTCATCCCCTCCTCTCCTCTCATCCTCTCCTTTCCTCTCCTCTCCTTTCATCCCCTCCTCCTCCCTCCCTTTCCTCTCCTCTCATCCCCTCTCCTCCCCTCCTCTCCTCGCCGAACCTTGCCTCTCCTTTCATCGCCTCTCATCTCCTCTCCTCCATCCATTCCCTCTCCTCTTCTCCCCTCTCATCTCCTTTTATCCCCTCTCATCTCCTCTCCTCCCTCCCTTTCCTCCCCTCCCCTCATCTCCTCTCATCTCCTCCCTCCCTTTCCTATCCTCTCCTCTCCTTTTTTCCCCTCTCCTCTCCTCTCTTCTCCTATCATCTCACCTCTTCTACCCTCCCCTCTATTTCCCACTCTCCTTTCCTCTCATCGCCTCACCTCTCCTCCCTCCCTTCCCTTCCTCTCCTCTCCTCCCCTCATCTCCTCTCCTCTTTTCCCCTCCCCTCTGCTCTTCTTCCTCTCATCTCCTCATCTCTCCTCTTCTCCCCTCCTCTCTCCTTTCCTTGCCTCACCTCTCCTCCCATCCTCTCTACTCTCCTCACCTCTCCTCCCATCCCCTCTCATCGCATCTTCTCCCCTGCGCCCTCCTCTCCTCTCCTCTTTCTCTCCCTCTACTCTCCTCTTCTCCCCTCTCCTCTCCTCTTCGCTCTCCTCTCCTCAACTCTTCTCCCCTCCTCTCTCTCTCTCTCTCTCTCTCTCTCTCTCTCTCTCTCTCTCTCTCTCTCTCTCTCTCTCTCTCTCTCTCTCTCTCTCTCTCTCTCTCTCTCTCCCCCCCCTTTCTCTATGTCTATCAGTCAGTCAGTCTGTCTGTCAGTCTGTCTGTCTGTCTGTCTGTCTGTCTGTCTGTCTGTCTGTCTGTCTGTCTGTCTGTCTGTCTGTCTGTCTGTCTGTCTGTCTGTCTGTCTGTCTGTCTGTCTGTCTGTCTGTCTGTCTGTCTGTCTGTCTGTCTGTCTGTCTGTCTGTCTGTCTGTCTGTCTGTCTGTCTGTCTCTCTGTCTTATGCCAGAGACACACCATGCTCCATGAAGTGCCATCCTTGTGCGAGCAGGAGCCTGGTTGTTCACATTCACACCATGCTCCATTTCTCCATGTCGGTCAAGACATTCTGCTGCTCGCAACATGCTGAGAATTGCGGCGTGGTCGGTCTGAGCAATACAACCGGTTAACAGGGGCGGCGAAAGGAAACTGGCTGCTCTTCCCGGCGCTTCGGGGTCACTCACTCACTCACTCACTCACTCACTCACTCACTCACTCACTCACTCACTCACTCACTCACTCACTCACTCACTCACTCACTCACTCACTCACTCACTCACTCACTCACTCACTCACTCACTCACTCACTCACTCACTCACTCACTCACTCTGTGTCTGAGGTTAATTCTTTACAGATATGTATATTGTGTACAAATGCATTCATGATCACAATCTACCAAATGGTTTTAATAGTTTTTTTTTCTTTTAATTCAGATGTTCATTCATATGCTAGACGTCAGTCCAGGGACCTGCATATACCTTATTGTGGTACTTCACTTAGGCAGTTCTCAGTGAGGTATAGAGGGTCCAATCTTTGGAATGCAGCTGATCCTATGCTGAGGAAATCTCCATCTCTGCTTATTTTTAAAGCAAACTACAAAAAAATTCTCATATCCAAAAGTAGTAGATAGATAAATAGGTCATACATGTAGGTATGCATTTGGTTATGTGGGTGGGTAGGTTTGTAGGCAGGTGGGTGGGTTGTTATATATTGTTATGTACACAGTATATGCATGTATGTACTGTGTGTATGTATGTTTGTATTAACACAAATCTTTTGAATGTATTCTGGTATTTTATAATATGCATATTTTTTATTTTTGTATGTTTGATTTTATAAAACAGGGGACGTTTTTGATAAGCCTCTAGGCTTCTAACTTCTCCTTCACAATCGTTATAACCTATTATGTATTGTTTTTACTTCTGTTTAACTGTGTTAATAAACAAACAAACAAACAAACAAACCACATGTCTCCACAGTGCTATGTTTCTTTCACACTAACCTGTAATTCCAGGATCCTCTCCTCTGCCTGTTCCTGTCAATCTCACCTGCAGCTAGGGGTGGGTATCGTTAGGATTTTATCGATACTACTACTCTTATCGATACTGCTTAACAGTTCGGTACTTTATCGATACTCTTATCGGTTATTTTTGATTATTTTGCAAGAAACAAATACAATTAATTATGAACAGAATCGACATTGCTTTATTATTCTTTTATATAACTATATACTATATAATGTGTGTGTGTGTGTGTGTGTGTGTGTGTGTGTGTGTGTGTGTGTGTGTGTGTGAGAGTGAGTGAGTGAGTGAGTGAGTGAGTGAGTGAGTGAGTGAGTGAGTGAGTGAGTGAGTGAGTGAGTGAGTGAGTGAGTGAGTGAGTGAGTGAGTGAGTGAGTGAGTGAGTGAGTGAGTGAGTGAGTGAGTGAGTGAGTGTGTGTGTGTAAGAGCACAGCACAGCCCGCTCCTCGCGCAGGCAGAGAGAGACAGAGTGAGGAGAGATATAGAAAACGGCCAACAAGATTAGTTTGCGACGTTTAAATTCCTCAAAAAAAAAAGAAAGAAAACTCCATCATTTCTCGAGTACCGATAGCAAAACCGATAACGTCGGAGCTTATCAATACTCAGTTTTTTTCTAATTTAGTACCGGTTCCAGTTTAGAACCGGGTTTCGGGGGGCATCCCTACCTGCAGCGGCTTCTCATATACTTTATATTTTCTGTTGATATCGAAGTTACCCTATCTCTCCTCTCCTCTCCTCTCCTCCCCCCCTCCTTTCAGCCCCTCTCCTCTCCTCTCTTCTCATCCCCCTCTTCGTTCATCCCCTCTCCTCTCCCCCTCATCTCATCCCCTCCTCTCCTCTTCTCCTCTCCTCACCTCGCCTCTCCTCACATTGCCTCTCCTCTCCTCACCTCACCTCTCCTCTCCTCTTTTCCCCTCTCCTCTCATCTCCTCTCCTCTCTCCTCACCTCTCCTCTCCTCCTCTTCTCTTCTCCCCTCTCCTTGCCTCTCCTCTTCTCTCCTCTTCTCCCCTCTCCTCTCCTCCTCTCCTCCTCTCATCTCTCCTCGCCTCTCCTCTCCTCTCCTCTCCTCTCCTCTCCTCTCCTCTCCTCTCCTCTCCTCTCCTCTCCTCTCCTCTCCTCTCCTCTCCTCTCCTCTCCTCTTCTCTTCTCTTCTCCCCTTGCCTTGCCTCTCCTCTCCTCTCATCCCCTCTTCTCTCCTCTTCTCCTCTCTCCTCTCCTCGCCTCGCCTTGCCTTTCCTCTCCTTTCATCCCCTCTCATCTCCTCTCCTCCCTCCATTTCCTCTCCTCTTCTCCCCTCCCCTCACCTCTCCTTTCACCCCCTCTCATCTCCTCTCCTCCCTCCCTTTCCTCTCCTCCCCTCCCCTCCTCTCATCTCATCTCATCTCCTCCCTCCCTTTCCTCTCCTCTCCTATTTTCCCCTCTCCTCTCTCCTCTTCTCGCCTCACCTCTCCTCTTCTCCCCTCCCCTCCTCTCTACTCTCCTCCCCTCTCCTCTTCTCTCCACTCCTCTCCTCTTCTCCCTTCACCTCTCCTCTTCTCCCCTCCTCTCTCCTCTCCTCTTCTCCCCTCTCCTCTCCTCTTCTCCCCTCCTCTCCCCTCTCCTCGCCTCTTCTCCCCTCCTCTCCTCTCCTCACCTCTCATTTCATCCCCTCTTATCTCCCCTCCTCTTCTCCCCTCCCCTCTCCTCTCCTCTTCTCTCCACTCCTCTCCTCTTCTCCCTTCACCTCTCCTCTTCTCTCCTCTTCTCCCCTTTCCTCGCATCTCCTGTTGTCCCCTCCTCTCTCTTCTCCTCACCTCTTCTCCCCTCCTCTCCTCTCCTCTCCTCACCTCGCCTCTCCTCACATTGCCTCTCCTCTTTTCCCCTCTCCTCCTCTCCTCTCCTCACCTCGCCTCTCCTCACATTGCCTCTCCTCTTTTCCCCTCTCCTCCTCTCCTCACCTCACCTCTCCTCTTTTCCCCTCCCTCTCCTCTTTTCCCCTCCCTCTCCTCTCCCCTCCTCTCTTCTCCTCTCCTCTCCTCTCCTCGCCTCACCCCGCCTCTCCTCTCCTCTCCTCTCCTCTCCTCTCCTCTCCTCTCCTCTCCTCTCCTCTCCTCTCCTCTCCTCTCCTCTCCTCTCCTCTCCTCTCCTCTCCTCTCCTCTCCTCTCCTCTCCTCTCCTCTCCTCTCCTCTCCTCTCCTCTCCTCTCCTCTCCTCTTAACCTACCAGTCTGGTGTAAACCCTGTAACAGCAGATTGATTTCTTATGATCCTTCTGTGTGTTTATTTGCAGGACAGCCTGCATCCGGCTGGCTGTGTGTGTGTGTTTTTAGAAATGGGGGTCAGCTGACTTCACTTGATCAATCTAACCAAATCCCCCAGACACATCTGCATATACCACATGCACTCTCTCGCTTTTAATGGAACCTGACCTTATAATTAACAGACTTCATTAACCCTCTGTCAGGTTTCCCACCAGAGCTGGAGGAGAGAGAGGGAGAGAAAGAGAGAGAGATAGGGAGAGATGGAGAGGGAGAGAGAGAGAGATAGACAGACAGAGAGAGATAGACAGACAGAGAGTGAGTGTGAGTGTGTGAGAGAGAGAGATAGAGAGAGCTGCTACGTGGTTCATTATGTTCATAGATGCGTTGTGAACGTGCCGAAAGCTCCGCCACTTAGCCTGACTGTTTCGCTGTGTAGTCAGTCTCTGTAGCCGAGCCTACCTCTGCCTCTGTGTCCTATTGTTATCCTCCCTCTCCCATCGCCAACGCAAGGTGACCCTCTGAAATATATCCACACCCCAGCTGTGACCCCCCACCTGTCTCCAGAAGCGGAGTCACGTAGCTCCTCCCCCCGTCCACCTGGTGGCGGTGTCTCGGCACCGCCCCGGCTTCTCCTCCTCCCAGCAGGAAGTAAGGCCCTCGGGGAGAGAGGCTAGTGGGTGGTGATGTGTATTTGATGTTTCTCTTTCATGTCGCAAGTGAAAGGGAGTTTAATGGAGAGACATTGTGTGGATGTGTGTGTTTGTGTAATGTTTTTTCCCCCCTTTTTTTTCATAAATTAATTTCTTTCCCTTTTCTGAGAGACTGTAAGCAGTAGCTGGTAATGAATTCCAGAAGGCTTTCCATTTCTATTCTATCATTCTGCACCTCCTATTTCACAGCAGGCTTGGCTGCCTGAGGTCCCTGCCATATGGCCATATTATAGTTTTTTCAGGATATATTTAACTATTTCTTACATATGTATTAATAAGCCCCGCAGGCCTACACGGCGGGGGATTATCATTGTTATGGTACAGTTGCACTGTGCACATTTCGCTACAGTAATGCACTTTTTACCTTCCCTTTTGAAGATTAATTAATGTCTTCGTTTCAAAATAAAGGCATATTACTTGTTGTGATTTATTGCTTTGTGTTCCAAAGCAAAACCACGACTTTGTACTGTTTTGACAACTATTGCCCCCTACAACATGAATATAACCTGATGAACAGAACTACTGATCTGAATGACAGAGAGGGTCTACCTCTATTGTTATTCGAATAATTAGTTGAACACACTGTTATATCAAGACTCAATGTCGTAATACAGGATACAATCAACAATGACTTGTTTCCTGTCTACATATCACGAGTGCACAAGTGCCAACATATCCTCCTCCTTATCCATCATGTTGAGAAAGACACAAGCATTCTTGCCTAATGTAAACACATTGATTCCAACTTCATTGTCGATATTGTAATAGCGTTGTATCATAGCGGCACACGACCCCATCTGGAAGTAATCGGACAAGGCAGCTGGCGATGTAGTTATGCATTATGTTGCATTATGTTCCCTGGCCAGGCCTGGAACACGAGGAGCTGCCAGTGTCTCCTGTCCAGATGGGAGGTGGATACGGGCTCCACCTCGCAAGCGTTGTTGTCACTTAGAGAGAAAATAAATTTAGAGAGGGAAAAAAGACAAATAATTTAGAGAGAAAAACAAAGAAAAGAAATAAAGAGAGAAAAACCTCCTGCTCCTTTTTCTTTTCCTTTCATCTGTGTTTTCCTATTCTCGTTTACCGCTAATTCTGTCCTTTACGGGTGCATTTGCGGTGAAGTGACGTTTTACTGGAGGATTATATGTTGTATATGTGCAAACTAGCCTATTGTGAATACTGAAATAACAGATGTTACGCCCCCCCCCCCAACTACCAGAATGTGCTGGAGCTAGTGACGTCGGGGAGCCTGTGCCACACTTGGCTAGCCGAGACTAAAGCTAACCTGTTCATCTTCCCAACGCCACGCGAGAAAGGTGGAGCCGGACTCCCTTATTTGGGCAGGGAAAAAAACTACAAACTTGAGAGAACTGTTACCGGGGGAGGTTGGACCTATCCATCTGTTGGTTTGTCAGTCAGATGGCCTTTATATCTACCTATGGGAATGGTAGAGTAGACTGGTAGAGTGTGAGGAGACTGTCTCAGTGTAATGCATATAAATGTGCTCCTGGCACCTCTCCTCCTCCTGTGGCTCCCAGCAGCAGGCTGAGAGGAGTGGTGGGCAGTGGTCCCCTCCCCTCTCAGTCCAACCTCCTTTACACACTCAGTCAGTCAGTCAGTCAGTCAGTCAGTCAGTCAGTCAGTCAGTCAGTCAGTCAGTCAGTCAGTCAGTCAGTCAGTCAGTCAGTCACTCACTCACTCACTCACTAGTGGTCGCATCTCAGTCCAGCCTCTTTTACACAGTCAGTCAGTCAATCAGCCAGTAGTCAGTCAGTCAGTCAGTCAGTCAGTCAGTCAGTCAGTCAGTCAGTCAGTCAGTCAGTCAGTCAGTCAGTCAGTCAGTCAGTCAGTCAGTCAGTCAGTCAGTCAGTCAGTCAGTCAGTCAGTCAGTCAGTCAGTCACTCACTCACTCACTCACTCACTCACTCACTCACTCACTCACTCACTCACTCACTCACTCACTCACTCACTCTCACTCTCACTATTTACACAGTCAGTCAGCCTGTCAATCATGTGTGGTATGGGCACTGATGCCTGAGCCTTGTGAAAGTCACATGGCATTACAGGAAATAATCACTTTGTGATAAGTCTCTGTTACAGTTTTTCTCAATTGCTTTGGTGCATTTCTCAGATCAGAATAAAAATTCTCATAACTGTTAGTTCAACCTCCACAACATTTAGTAAGTTGTGCACATCATAGTAGCAGTTTCTCATTCCTCCAAACAAATTGAAAATGCTTTTGGACATGCATCAATTGCTTTCATACAATTCTCTGCTGTTTTATAACATTATCATTTGCTTATCTCATGTCAGTCAAAATGAACTATACTTATGAATGCTGAATAGTCATTCTCTATAAAACGAATAGTCCTCATTTCATTGCTTGAGTCATTACATACAATTTTTTTTAACTAGTTGTCAAAATCTGACAATTGTGGACCATGTTGTCAATCACGGCCTCACAATGGCTGAGGCTAGTCAAAGTGTGCAGCCAAATGTTGAGAGAACCACTGTAAATTAAATTATTCAAACATTTAGTCGGGATAGCAGGTGTGTACATTGGACAGTAATTCAGCACTAAACAATCTGCACTGCACTACTGCCATTGTGTCATACATGAAGCTTACAGTGCGACAAGAACTAGTTTACATTTTACATTTAGACTTACAGCTTTACTGCAGCACAGATTTACTGTATTGTAGTGTAAAGTAGTGTTACAGTAATGATTTGCCATATTTACAGTATGGTACTGTACTGCAGCATTTGGGAAGTGGGAAGCACTGTTATTGTACACTACAGTAATATGGGTTACGTGAAGCAGTATATCTCATGTTTACTGTACATTACTGTAATTTTACTCTGCACCACATAGGATTGCAAGAAAACCTCGCAGAGGTGGAAGAGGGCCCCTTTTTTCTCCGCAACAAGAGGAAGCCATTTGTGCAATGGTGATTGCAAACAATGCCATAAGGTTGAGAGAGATGCAAAGTGCTGTTATAGAGGATGACAATATCTTTGGTAATATTGAATCCGTTTCAATTGCTACCTACAATTGACAGAGTGCTCAGGAAAAATTTAATGCGCATAAAACAAATTTTACTTTTTTTTTGTGATATTTCCCCCCCTCCTTTTTTCCGTTTTTCTCCCATCCCAATGTTAGTCGTTAGGCCAATTCCCAATCCCCTTCCTGGTCATTGCGCACCTACCCCCTACAGTCGGTCTGGGAGAGTGGAGGCTATCACATGCTTCCTCCGACACATGTGCAGCCAATCAACCGCTTCTTTTCACCTGGCAGCACGGACTCTGACTGGGAGAGTGTAATGTGTGGAAGGATCACACTACCTCCCCCAGGTCTTTCCCTCGCTGTGCAGGTGCCCCGACCGCGTGAATATTAAAGGCAACCAACTTGTGTTCAGCTTTTCTCTGATTGGCCACGACCCCACGCCGCTAGCCCGCCCCCTTTTGCCGCGATCGCGGCAGGAACCTTCAAGTTCCCTGGTGCAAAATAAATCTGGTAGTTGGTTTATGACGTTAATTAATAATAAACACTGTTAGGACTCTTAATAATAAACACTGTTAGGACTATCTGACTCTTAATAATAAACACTGTTAGGACTATCTGACTCTTACTAATAAACACTGTTAGGACTATAAACACTGTTAGGACTATCTGACTCTTAATAATAAACACTGTTAGGACTATCTCGATTCACGCGTCACTACTGTAACTAGAAACTCTGGGTGTCACTGTACATCAGTGTGGAACTGTACGCTGTAACGTTATTATTTCGCGTTTTTAACGTCATAAACCAACTACCAGATTCACTCGTCACTGCACATCCGAGGAGGCTGCTGAAGCGCCAGCGGGGCGATGCGGTGGTTTGTCCCCGGCTTCCGTGTGCCGCCGCCGGCTTGACTCGGTCCAGCTCCAACAGCAGCAGCGGCCGTGCTCCGTTGTAGAAGCCCTTCAATGACAGAGCTCTCATATTTTGCGAATGCATAAACTATATCTTAAATTATGGCTGTGTCTAATATGGCTGTCGCTTATCAATGACTTCGCGACAGCCATATTAGACACATAGCCATAATTTAAGATATAGTTTATGCATTCGCAAATATGAGAGCTCTGTCATTGACCCTGATGTAAAGTAGCGATTTTTATTGTTTTGTCATGACAAACCAATTACATAATCCCAACATATGTGTAAAGAAACAACATATTCCAGTTAACGGTATATTTTTTTAATGATTCATTACGGTATAAATTAGGTTAACTGGAGCTGCGTATTGCTGGCTCTCATATTTGCGAATACAATAGCGTTCACCCTGATGTAAACAATTCTACAACGGAAGACGGCCGCTGCCGTGGGCGGCGCAACTCTCTGCCGCGCGGTCACGTCGCGCGGTAGCGCGGTCACGTGGCCATGTGGCCAATCAGAGAAACGCTGAACGAAAGGCTGAACACAAGTTGGTTGCCTTTAATATTCACGCCCCCCGACCGAACTGTAGGAGTCGCTGTTTTTTTTTTTTATCCACTTTTTCTCCCATTTTTCTATATTTTCTCCCATCCCAATTTCGTATCATCCAATTCAACCCTCCCCTGTCACGGACGCTGTTTCTTGCCTCCCACAAGCCGGCTGCAATGTGGACTAAGTCATACATAGCACAAGTCCCCTCCGGTACTTGAGGTAACAGCAGTCGCATCTTTTCACCTGCGCAGCTCGATCTCTCAGTGGCGAGGAGTAACGCGTGGGAGGCTCACGCTGCCCCCGACACTTCCTGATTCTACTGCGCAGGCGCACCAACCGACCTGTAGGAGTCGCTGTCCACAACGCCCGATCCCCACCCTTCAGTTTCCCTCCCCGTAATACGGCCAATGTGTATTACTGTGGACGACCAGCTAAACTGAAAGCAAATGTGGAGCGCTGGGCTCGAACTGACGAGCCCAGCGTCTCCAGCATTTCGTGGCGAGTGCCTTGCCCACTACGCCACGTAGCCGCCCCTGTAGGAGTCGCTGTTTACAACGACCAGGACCCACCCTCGTCGGGTTTTTCCCACCCTCTAACACTGCCAATTGTGTTAGTATGGACTGTCGGCCAACCCGGAAGCACCACAGCTGGATTCGATCCCACTGTCTCTGTGGTGGTGGGCAGACGCTTAGTCCGCTGCGCCACCCGGCCGCCCTCGCATGAAACAATTGTAGTACAATGTGCCATTTGACCGGAACAGCGACAGAGTGAAGGAGATCCGTCGCCAGTATGTATAGAACACATGTATGTGTTCTATATGCATACTCTAATGTTCAGTGCTGTAAACTGGTTACTTTGTGTAGTGCCATGCAGTACACTTACATGACAGTTCATAGTGTACAATATGTTGTCCAAAATGCATTATGTTACACAGGAAAAGTTTTTATAGTTTTTCTCTCTCTCTCTTCTGGGATAAAGCGTGTACCAGGGAACCGCTGCACACATTCATATACGTTGATGAGGCGGGTTTCAATCTGACAAAAGGTAGAAGGCATGGAAGAAATCACATTGGACAGAGAGAAACCATTGATGTCCCAGACCAACAAGGAGGGAATATTACAATGTGTACTGTACAGTAATGTGTAACCTAACTGTAGATTTCAAATGGCTGTGCAAATAGTGTATAGTGCTGTCTTGAGCATTTTCAGGTAGTGTCACCAATATCTGACTTTTTTGCATTGGAAAACACTTACAGAGTGATCTGTCATAATGAAAACATGACAAAGCCATTTGACTATCTTGTTCATAAAGAATGGTGTCAGGACTTTTCATTTTGATGACACTGACACTTTCATTGACAAGAATGTTTGCTTTTGAGGAAGGAACTATCCATTTTGAGCCAGTGACATGCTTTTGCAGGTTATCAGCTAGGTTTTGCAGTTTGTACTAATTGTTTTGAGAAATGCACTAACTGTTGTGCAAATGTTAAAGGTGATGTGAGAAATGCACCAAAGCGACTGAGAAAAACTGTAACAATCTGAAGCACACCACCACCTCCCTGACATCCTACATCATCTTTTAATTACCTTGGGGGGGTGGCACACTCTTATAACTCTCTGTCTGATGTACGCTGTAGTGCAACAATATGTATGTACTATTCATTATTACATATCCATCACTGGCGGGATCCCATGCCAATCAAACTGTATTGAGATGTTTCTCTGGTGAGGGTATAGTTGTCTTTCATAGCATTTGTTTCGTGTCTCACTGTGGGAATGCCTCCAGTGTGACCTCATTAGAAGCTCCAATGACATTATGCTAGGGCCCTATGGAAACCGCAATCGCGGAATCGCAGAGGATTTCACGGAATTGAGATATTAATACGGAATTCTGAATTATCTGGGAATGGCGTGGAATTGACTTTAAAAAAAAATGTATTATACATTTTCAATCAATCTTCACTACGACTTTAAAACGGTGACGCGGCACGGTCTACAGATGCGCACAGAAATGACAGCTACCAAACCGTTTGTGTTAAATTGTATCTGAATCTCTCCGTCGCATGAAGTCCTGGCTGGCAGTGTGCATAGAATAAGGTTTCTACTCCAGTGTGCGCTCACTGACTCACGCATAACAGAGTCTCTCGCACTCTCGCGCCAAACCACAATGGTGATGTCAGCCAGAGATCTCTTTGAAAGAAATTACATTTTACAGTTTATTTCTGATTTATTTTAAACAAATGATTATTTTGTATTATTTAACTATTTCATTATTATTTAGTAATTGCACTGCACTGGCAGTTGAACTGCATTGAACTGAACTGAATAAAAAAAGTTAATCATAACTGAACTGGCACTGAACATTGAACTGCACTGGCACTGTTTCTGTTACGATGGGTGGCGAGGGAAGGTGAGGAGAACCCAATATGCAGAACAATGATAACGAGAGAGAGGAGGCAGAGACGAAGGAGTAGTATATAATGAAGGGTATTTACTGAGCAACCAGGTACACCAATGCACGTTACAAGGACAAACAAAAGCGAACTGTAAAACACGGAAAAACAAACCTCAGCAGAGCTGGAAAACAGGACTAGAATAGACAGGAACAAACTCACAGGGAAATACAGGGTAAACGGCAGACAGGGAGCTTCACAAATGATAAACAGAGACACAACAGGATACCTAGAACGGAGACAATGACGCCACAAGGAAGTCAGAAACCAGCAGGTATAAATACTAACCCTGATTGAAATGAATAACAGCTGGCGAGGCCAGGCAATAATACAAAAAGGCAAAATCTGAAATACACTAGGAATACACCAAACTAGACACAAAAGGCATAACCATAATACAACAACCAGACAGGAGGACAACATCAAACAAGGGAAGGGAGAGCCAAAGACAACATGAACAAGGACATAACATTAATCATATTTAGCCATAAATATATAATAGAATGCACAGTATCTGACAGTGCCCGCCAGAGGGCAGTAGAAGGCCACTGTTCACATTGTTCCAACTGTCCCAGACAGGACTTAAATCAGAGAAATCCGAAAACAGGAAAATTCATATCCGAAAACAGGAAAATATCAAATGGATTTCATAGGTCCCTACATTATGCCAGCCGTAATTGTCGTTGTTAAAAAATCTCTTCTCGCTTTTCTCAGAAGCATGACAACTGTGCTTGGGTACCTAGCTTAACTGTCCGCAGACTCGAGTGCACAACTCAGTCACTGGGCGCTTCGTTCCTGCTAACAGTAGCAAAACTGGGTAGCACTTTATAATAATACCCTGTTATAATACATTTATAAGGTATTTGTAGATAATGAACTAATCATGAACAAACCATTAGGACACTTTAAATTAGAATAACAGGAACAGTGTATTGCACTACCAAAGCTAACTAGCATGTCCCATATGCTCTGTAAATAACTATGTACAGATACCGAGATGTCACTCCATGTTACCTGTTACCTGTTACTGCACAATGTTGTTTTCTTCTTTTGATTCTATTATATGTACCACTGTATTGCACATCGTTGCGGGCAAGACCACCCGCATTTCATTGTATACCTGTATGCCGTGACAATTAAAACTCTTGACTTGACTTGACTTGACCATTTATATACATTCATAAATGATTATTAAATCATTTATAACTATATTTGTATGACATTTACAGATTAGTTCTACATTATTTATAACTCATTATCAACATTGTTTGTACTTGATTTGTTCATCATTAAATAATGTTGTTTAATGTGTAATAACACATTTGTAGATGCTTTGAAAAATGGATATGAAAAAATTACTATACTGTATCTCCATTTATTTTTCATGTTCAACAAATGATTTGTTAAGACATTCATAAAACATATATAAATCATTTGCAGATGCTATTGTGTGCCCTAATCTAAAGTGAAGCCTATTAACAAATGTCTAATACAGTTAATTATTTGTTAACTTTTTCATCACATGTTACAAATGTTGTAGACAGCTTTTGGATACATCCTTCTTTGTGACATCAAACAGTGACAGAATTAGGACTAAAGATAAATGCAATTTTATTATAAAATACATGTGCATGACATATAGTGTTGGTAAATCTATTCCATCATTTCCGACCTACAAACAACTCTTATATGTTGTGTAGACGTACTTGATGTGGTGGGCACTAACGTTACATTTGTTCCTAATGTGTGCTCAGTATATTGCGGTATGTGATGATGACACGACACACAAGAATAATAATTATTTTTATTTTCAGGCTGTATCGGCGCCTATACAGTCTGAAAATACAAATAATTATTTGTGTCGTGTCATCATCACATACCGCAATATACTGAGCACACATTAGGAACAAATGTAACGTTAGCGCCCACCACATCAAGTATGTCTACACAACATATAAGAGTTGTTTGTAGGTTGGAAATGATGGAATAGATTTACCAACAAAAAAGGTGTTTAACCTGCTCATACCTTATTAAAAGCGTGGGGCAGGAGCAGCACGGATAACTTGGTTCTGCATGTATCGTGCTTCCTTTCAAACAGACGGCGACACACGTGACGTCAAGTCTCACTCGCGTGAGACTTCCTCTCTAGATACTCTTCAATACCTGGCCAGGGTACTCCTGGGTCCTAGTGCCCCCCCACGTTACACTATGTCATGCACATGTATTTTATAATAAAATTGCATTTATCTTTAGTCCTAATTCTGTCACTGTTTGATGTCACAAAGAAGGGTGTATCCGAAAGCTGTCTACAACATTTGTAACATGTGATGAAAAAGTAAACAAATAATTAACTGTATTATACATTTGTTAATGATGAATAGGCTTCACTTTAGATTAGGGCACACAATAGCATCTGCAAATGATTTATAGATGTTTTATGAATGTCTTAACAAATCATTGGTTGAACATGAAAAATAAATGGAGATACAGTATAGTCGTTTTTTCATATAAATTTTTCAAAGCATCTACAAATGTGTTACTACACATTAAACAACATTATTTAAAGATGAACAAATCAAGTACAAACAATGTTGATAATGAGTTATAAATAATGTAGAATTCACAGGACATACTTGACTCCTATAAGACTGAACAGAATGGGTCTTAAACAAGACTCCAAATGCTCCCAATGTACAAATGGGGATGAAGGGACATTTATGCACATGTACTGGGACTGCCCACCAGTTAAGATATTCTGGAAAGATGTGACCCAACAATTATCAAAACTCGTATCTTGGAATATACCTGTACACCCCTCTGTATTACTATTGAATGATGTTTTTGAGTTTGCAGTACATCCACAGCTAAAGAGATTGGTTTTATCGGGTATCACAGTAGCTAAAAAGCTGATTGCATCACGCTGGTTTCAACCGGAAAAAATTTGCCGGAAAGTTTGGTTTCTTACATATCTCGATGTGATTTATCAAGAAATATCTACAGCAAGAATTCTGGGTCTCAATGAATTCAAAATGACAATGTGGTTAGAAGTGGTGGAGAGAATAAAAGCTAGCTTATAATGGTAGTGTCTGGTTAGGAGCGAGGGATAATGGAGGTACTATCCAAAGAGGGGTCCGGGAGGGGGGGGGGGGTTTGAGCTGGAGCATATGTGTGTAGGTTTTTAGATAACAAGTATTAGGGGTATATCCTGTATAAGACATTGGTATAAATGGTAATTTCGTTGGATATACACTGTGCTTTTGTATCTTATCGTGTGTTGTCATGTTTGTTTATATTTGTGTTTAAAAAAAAATACAAAAAAAAATAAAAAAAAATAAAAAATAAAAAAAATAAAAAATAAAAAAAAATGTAGAACTAATCCGTAAATGTTATACAAATATAGTTATAAATGATTTAATAATCATTTATGAATGTATATAAATGGTTTGTTCATGATTAGTTCATTATCTACAAACACCTTATAAATGTATTATAACAGGGTGTTATTATAAAGTGCTACCCAAAACGGTTCTTAATTTAAGTAGCAATACCTTTTCTATAAAAGTAACAATCGTTTATCTATAAAAGTAGCAATACATTTACATTTACATTTACACAGCAATACTTTTGTCAATAAATAAAGTAGCAATACTTTATTAGATAGCCAAGCTAGCTAGAAAAGTAGATATACTTCCCTCCCCCGTATCTTTTGCTATCAAGCCTGCCCTTGTGGGAATAACAGTGTGTGCACGGTTTGTCTGGGTATCGAACGTACCCAGGATGCCTTAGCCTCGCCCGGTGAGTGTATCCATTGCACCATGGCCGCCTAGTTATAGTTGAAAGTGGGGGTGCATATTTTTTTTTTTTTATTATTATTATAATTTTTTTTTTTTTTTTTTTACAGGCAATGGGTGGTTTGGAGGGGGTCCGGCACGACCCCCTCCACAGCAGATATTTTTTTCATTTAATGAACCTGTACATGCAATTTCCTGCAATATAGAGCCTTCAATCTTGACCAATAAAGCTGCTCTTTTCACTATAAAACTCAGTTTATATTGCAGTATGATAGCCAATTACTATAATAATAATAATATATTAATATATATATATATATATATATATATATATATATATATATATATATATATACTGTATATATACTGTATATTGATTTTTCGCTCTTTTATTTTTATTAAATCAATCTCCTTTCAAATAGGCCAAGTTTTTAATAAGAAAGAGAGAAAAAATACCAACAAGGAACAATAACAGGGTCTGCTGTAAATATAGCCTATTTTGTGTCTTAATTTGTTATGTTATCCTACACTTTAAGCTGTCTGATATTTCCATTACCTGTAACTCTTGGGTCTCTTTCTCTCCTTCTCTGCCTCCTCCCTGAGTCTGCACAGTCACCATATCATTCTACATTAAGGAGAGCAATACACTTATGAATACACTGAACATCATTATGAAACATTTCTATTGCACCCTTACTTACAATTCATTATGAATTGAAAATGGGGAACCCTGATGTAAACAAGACGAAAGTCTTTCTCTGGTCTGCATCCCCTTAACAATTGTGTGTATTGAGCTGTACTGTACTGTACCCATTCTGCAATCTGTTATTGATTGATTAAAAATGTTATTAACATATTGCAGAATGGGTACAATATAGTACGGCTCAATACACACAATTGTTAAGGGGATGCAGACCAGAGAAAGACTTTTGTTTTGTTTACATCAGGGTCCCCCATTTACAATTCATAATGAATTGTAAGTAAGGGTGCAATTAACACCGTGCAATCCATTATTTGTGGAGCCCGCCCTTTAAGTCTTTGAGCTATTAGGCTACTAGGGTTCTTACTTTGCGTTTTGGTGTACTGAAAAATGCTCCGATGTCTGTATTCTTTCTTTTTTCTGCCATGTTACCTGGTTGGCTGGACACACACACACACACACATTTTCATTTCAGGTATTGTACCTTAAGATAATTGAACATCTTGATTTACCGTAAATCCTCAAATATAGGACGGGTCTTCTATTTACCTCAGCTGCAAAGAGCACCAGCCAGGCCTTTATTAGAGAGGCTTATATAAGATGCAGGCCTTAATTTCTAAAAATAATCCCTTAATTTTCAGACTTTTATTGCATTATTATTATTATAAAAAATTTAAAAAAAAAAAAAAAAAAAAACTTTTTTTTTGGGGGGCCCTCATCACTAAAGGCCCACGGGCCGTGGCCGTCGTTAATCCGGCCCTGCTCGTCTGCCATAGCGAACGTTAAAATTTGCAAACGAAGTCAACGTTATCCAGCTGACGACACCACATATCTAGATATATGACAACGTTAGCTAGCGGCTAGCACTAAAGCTAACGCCAACCAGAGGAAACTTTGTTATTATTATTATTATTGGTATGACCAGATGGCATTTCGGGACGTGAAACACTTTTATTGTATTGCGTGGTAGAACTTCTACCACTCAATAGAAGACATGTCTAACATAAATAATCTTAACAATCATAAACAACTTACTGGAAAATCCTGCCTGCCACCAAATGACACACTTCTGTGGCCTTTATTTACACTCAGCCTACCTGCAGCGCCAGCGCCGTGCGCCGTCTGCTCTGCTGGGGGTGGGAGAGGCACTGGATCAAACCATATGGGGGAGCAAGGGGGGGGGTGTCGCAATCTTTGGAAACTTGCTATTAAGTGTCATTGCGTATTATTAATTTGATTGAAATTACGTAGTTATGGTTAGAAATATATATTGGGGGGGGATATATCAAATTTTTCATATGATCAAAAAGTGGTGGAGCAAGAGCATAGCTTTGCTCCCCCAAGTTCAATAGTGAGAGAGCATTTGCTCCGAGTGCTCCTATGGCCAGGCGTCTATGCATTGCACTACGTTCCCTTGTAGGCTACGCCGCCTTTGATTAGCTCGCCAGGCTAACCTCTCCAGGGTGGGGTCTGCTTCTCTTTGAAGCGCAAATTAGCGCAGAGCAAGTGATGGAGTTAAACTGCGTGGTCCGAGCTGGGGGGGGGGATACAGAGCCACCACTCCTCGACATTGCCTCCTTGTCGCAAGAGATGGACGTTTAAAGCTTTGCAGCTGTCCAGAGAACTGGGTTACCAAGTAACCTAAAGTTCTATGATTAGAACACACATGTTACCTCTGCCTCTCTCTCCTGCCGCGAAGACAGGAAAAAAGAGTCGTCAGGTTTATTCCAGTTGGAGTGTCATCTGGGCTGTTAGCGGGGCTGGCGGTGTTGTCATGTTTCCTATCCTATAGTGATTCCCTGTTGATCGTACGTGATGATGACAGCACACTTTGAGGGACAGAGGAAGGAATGAAGTGGAAAACAGTGCTCGAGATAAGCAGTTAAATGGAGCTCTGACAGAAAAGCATGCGCACATACACATAAACACAGGCATGAACTGATACACACATTCACATTCACATGCACGCGCACACACACACACACACACACACACACACACACACGCGCGCGCGCGCGCACACACACACACACACACACACACACACACACACACACACACACACACACACACACACACACACACACACACACACGCATGTGCACATGTGTGTACCCGCCCTCACTTGCTCACATAGACGTATAATTAATTGCCAGGAAGTCTCAGGTAATTTAAATTGCAAATCAGTGTTGCCTTGTTCTCCAACTTTCGTGATTAATATTTTATTGTTTTACTGAGCGAAAATGCCACCAGTGTTTTTCCATCAGATACAAATAGCACAAAGATGAAAAATGGGGAAACTGAATTGAGAAAGATCGGATGCAGGCAATTGAAAGTTATCTCTGAACATTAATTAAGTCGTGTCTGGGTGTGGGGGCTGTGGAGGTCTGTGTGTGTCACCTCTCCTGTCGTCTCCTCTCCACTCGTTTAGACGGGGGTTTCTCCCGCTCCTAACTGGTCCTAATTTCCTTCCTTCCTCCTCTCTCTCTCTCTCTCTCTCTCTCTCTCTCTCTCTCTCTCTCTCTCTCTCTCTCTCTCTCTCTCTCTCTCTCTCACATGCCCCCTATGGCAGTTCTCACTCTCTCCATACTCCGTTTCTACACACGTTTTATCAGGGTCCTGAACTTCCCTTTCAATCAGCCACTAATTAAGCAGAGGAGTGTTAAGGGTTTCCCTGCAGGGAGATGGGGGAGCGATACAGGTTGAGTGAGAAAAGGTAGCGAGAGGAAATAATGGTGAGACCTTGTAATGGTTCAGATATGAAGCACGTGGGGGGGGTGGGGGGGGGTTGAAATGAGACAAGGAACGGCAGCGGGAGAAATGAGGGTGAGAACCAAATCGCGGAATGACGGTTTTCTTTTCTCTTTTTTTTTTAAGAGGTGTTTAGGTCTCAAGAGACGACCGCCGCAGAGCAAAAGGAGGGGAAATGAAAGGAAAATAATGAGCGGAAGTCTCCCCCTTCACCGGGGAGACGCTGAGAGGAGCCGTGACTGTGCTGCTGTAGACCTGTCTGTCCCTGTGGAGACACTGAGAGGAGCTGCTACTGTAGACCTGTCTGTCCCTGTGGAGACACTGAGAGGAGCTGCTACTGTAGACCTGTCTGTCCCTGTGGAGACACTGAGAGGAGCTGCTGCTGTAGACCTGTCTGTCCCTGTGGAGACACTGAGAGGAGCTGCTACTGTAGACCTGTCTGTCCCTGTGGAGACACTGAGAGGAGCTGCTACTGTAGACCTGTCTGTCCCTGTGGAGACACTGAGAGGTGCTGCTGCTGTAGACCTGTCTGTCCCTGTGGAGACACTGAGAGGAGCTGCTGCTGTAGACCTGTCTGTCCCTGTGGAGACACTGAGAGGAGCTGCTACTGTAGACCTGTCTGTCCCTGTGGAGACACTGAGAGGAGCTGCTACTGTAGACCTGTCTGTCCCTGTGGAGACACTGAGAGGAGCTGCTACTGTAGACCTGTCTGTCCCTGTGGAGACACTGAGAGGAGCTGCTACTGTAGACCTGTCTGTCCCTGTGGAGACACTGAGAGGAGCTGCTACTGTAGACCTGTCTGTCCCTGTGGAGACACTGAGAGGTGACTGGCTGCTACTGTGACCTGTCTGTCCCTGTGGACTGTGCTACAGTTAGGGTTGGGTACCGAACTTGAGAGTACCGAATCACGTTAGATCAATCGGTGCCACGTTTCGGTACCTTGAGAGCAGGTAAGACCCGCCTTGCGTAGTGGGCTGAACACAAAGCAAAGCAGTTTTACACATTGTCTGTTTGTGATTCTGCCTAAAGCCAGGACTTGACAGTGTGAGCGTTTCACTCGCATTAAAGGAGCACTAATATTATAGTGAGGATTATGTCCTACAAGCTGACAGTTCGATGCCCTAAACTAACAGCTGCTAACGTGAATGTAAACCAAGCTGGTTCCAAAACAGTTCAACTAATCCTGGGCGAAGATACTGTACGCTTAGTTTTCCAATAGTGAGGAATGGGAGGGGCTTACCCCAAAACAAAACCCCCTCTCTCTCTTTCCCTCTCTCTCTCTCTCTCTCTCTCTCTCTCCCTCTCCCTCTATCTATCTCTCTCTCTCTCTCTCTCTCTCTCTCTCTCTCTCTCTCTCTCTCTCTCTCTCTCTCTCTCTCTGTTTGCATATCTCTCCGTAAGTTCAATGATTTTAACACTATTCTTAAACTATAAAAACGAACTACATAGTTGATGATGATAGATATTTCACTTCATTAGCTGACATATTCAAAAACCATTATGTCTGCTATAAGCTATTCTCCCTCTCTCAATAAACCAGTTTATTTAAGGTAATTATGTGTGTGTGTGTGTGTGTGTGTGTGTGTGTGTGTGTGTGTGTGTGTGTGTGTGTGTGTGTGTGTGTGTGTGCGTGCGTGCGTGTGCGTGCGAGTGTGCGTGCACTCTCGCGTGTGTGAGTGTTGTGTGTGTAACTTTGCTATAGGCTACTCTTTTTTACATGGACTAGGCTAATTAGCTTTAACGATCCTGATTCCTGAGCCTATTTTATTCAAAAGGAAAATATTGATTTACATATGTATATCATCTTTAATATAATCGTATCTCCTGTGCTGGCACAAGCACTAACATAGCATGGAGTGGAGAGATAACACATAATAACAAAGGGAGATTAGCTACTGTATATAGCTCAGCAGCGGTAACAAAATCATCTTATTATTAATTATTGTTTTTTGATTATTTAAGTATCAACAGCGTGAAAATATGTTTTGTTATTTTATTAATACTGTTTTTTATAAAGAATGTTCCATGTTCTGTATCTAATATTATATTCCATTACTTTTCCTGGAGCTACCCAGGTTCCATATTAGAGGCAAATCTTTCCTGTGACAAAATGGGAACCAATGTAATAAAAAAAAGTCAACCAACGAACAAGATTCTTGTATCGGATCTCCTCTCTGGTAAACAAGAATACCCTGAAGACTCTAGCAGGAGCACTCATTCAAGGGTACTACGACTATGCTTGCACCTCATGGTACCAAAGCACCTCAAAAGCCCTACAAACAAACTGGTCAGACTACTGCTTGACCTTACTCCTAGATCCCACCTCACCCCTGCCCACCTTGACTAGGATGGCTTAGAGTAGATGACAGAGTACAGCAACTTGCAATGGGCCTGGTCTACAATATACACTATACGACTAAGATACCAGTGTACATGTCAAGGTCAGTGAATTCCACGACCACAACACCAGAGGGAGTTCCACAAATCATGTTCAACCCAGATTCGGCTCAAACAAGGGACTAAACACGTTTAGCAAATATGCCACAACAATGTGGAATGCCTACCCACAACCGTAAAATAATGTGAATCCCTACCCTCCTTCAAAACCGCTCTCAAATAGCACCTACGGGAGGCTGCAATTCAAACCTGGCCCCGGTAAATGTCCAAACCCACACACCCAACCACCCAAACCCCTCCAATGTAGCTACAGTTTCTTACACCTCGAATGTATATAGTTTCTTTTAGGATCTCTGTCTCTTAAACAGTACTGTATATTTGTATGTCGTGTATGTCATAAATGTCATGATGAATTGAAAATGGGAGACAAAGGTCTTTCTCTGGTCTGCATCCCCTTAACAATTGTGTGTATTGAGCCGTACTGTAGTGTACCCATTCTGCAATCTGTTAATAAAGTTTTCAATAAATTCAATCAATCAGCTGCTCACAGTGGAGCAGTCCTCTCGACAACTTAAGTTTAGGTTTCGCTCCAATAATGAGGCATGTGAGGGGCTGAGCCAGAGACCCTTTCACTATCTGTAACCAGGCACGCGGGAACTATAAAACGGCAGGGGGTGCTGGGGGGTCGCCAGATTTTTTTTTTTTTTTTTTTCATCTTTTTTTTTTTTTGGTCAGGCCACTGAACTTAGAAGCAGGCCAGGCCAGTGTTTCTATTTGCACCAGCGCAATAGTTAGATAACCTAGGTGGGGAACAACCAGGAGATCACTGCAACTCACACAAGTTGGAGAACTATCTCTCTCTCTCTCTCTCTTGCTCTCACACACACACAAAGGGAGCCGCATGTGATTGGTGGAGGCGGGATCCTTACGAAAAACTGCTAAGACACATGCTAGCCTGTAATAATCCCCCCCAGAAAAATGTACTTTGCATTTGATATATTGCAAATATATGCCATCACACACACTGGCATTTAAAGGGTTATAATTATAAAATGAATATGTGGTGTTATGATCAGGGCTGAAGTTGAATAAAATATTGTATTTATCAATTAGAAAAAAACTGAAAATCCATAAAAATCTGTGTTGTTGCTAATCATACATATGCTAGCCTGTTTTTTAACAATAAGTTGTGATGCCATCACAAACACTGGCATTTAAAGGGTACAAATAAAAAAAATGCCTGCACCAGAATGCAGGAAATTAAGTCTTTGTAACAAAGAAATTCCTGGTGGGGGACCCCCAGACCCCCTGCTTAAAAAGTGGCCTGACTGGGGCTATATTTCCTGGCCTGAATGATTTCCCCAGTCCGGCCCTGGTTAAAAGCCTCCAATGCTTATTAGTGTGTGTGCGTTTGAACGTTTGCATGTTTCAACCATACATTTCCATTTAAAATATTTTTTTTACCTCCTATAATAGTGGGGGTCGCGGCTCTCTGACACAGTTTTTTTTTTTGGGTCGCGGCCTGAAAAGTTTGGGAACCCCTGGTCTAGCCTGTACCCCCCAGTCATGTTGCTGGCCCCGTCAAAATAGTATCCTATCAGCCTCTCCATGGGCAGGTCGAGGCGTAAAAGTATTTTATACACAAAAACAGCGTCTCGGCTGTTGTGTCTGGGCCGGGCATTGTAAAAAACCCAAAAAAAAAAAAAAAAAAAAAAAAATGTTTGCAATAATTGAGAGGGGGTGCTGCAGCACCCCCCGCACCCCCCCTTCCCGCGTCCCTGTCTGTAACTCTCTCTATCTCTCTCTCTCTGTGTTTGTGTGTCTCTCTGTGCATTCAATGATTTTAAGTGCGTGCGTGTGAGTGTTGTGTGTAATATGTATATTACTGTCCCATCTCTTGGGTCTTTGGAAAGGTCAGATGAGTTTGATAGTATTTACTGAGGATGGCAAGATAATGTTGATAATTAAACATAAAAAAAGAATAATACATAATAAATGTATACCTGATCATACAACGTAGTATAGTAGTTTTATTCAGTCATCACACACAATACAACTGCCAAAATCAAAGACCTTTGAATAATTATGTATATTATTATTATGACCGAAAAGGTACAGGCTGAATCATAATGCTTACTGTATACATGCCTGTCCTATTCTTAACAAATTAAGATTTATTTAAAAAAATATTTAATTCACATTTATAACATAAAAAAATAGCTATACATTTTTTTTTCAAAACAAAAAGTGATGTATATCAACATTGTTCCACAAGTTAACCCCAACAATAGAAATACATTATTTGTATACAAAAATACATGCTTTTTGAACAGTACATTTACAAACATCTCTCAAATAATATTTCCTTTCATGTATTGAAAAAAAACCGTTGCACAGTTCTACAATCTGCATTTCTTTTGTTAATAGTAATAAGCAACAACAGATTAGGATTTGTTTGTTTATTTAATCATTTATTTAGCTCCACCAACAAATAGTTCCACAACTACACTCTTGACTTGGACCATTGCCTAATTAACGTTTATTAAAAGTCTCAGTGCTGTTATACTGAATATCAGCACTCATGGAATGCCTTGTGTCCAATCAATCTCAGAGAGGAAAGTACAGAAAAAAAGCTACCGTTGGGTACCGGTATCGATTCCCAGGTACCAGTACCGGTATCAGTTAAACTGTGAACAGTACCCAACCCCAGCTACAGTAGACCGGTCTCCGTTTCAGCTCTGCAAAGAAGAGAGTTGACAGAACTGGGCTCTCTCAAAACCCGCCGACCTTTCTCAGTCAATAATTGTCTTTCCCAAAGTTGCATATGATATCTCTGTGTGTGTGTGTGTGTGTTTGTGTGTGTGTGTGTGTGTGTGTGTGCAGGGCCGCCTCAGGGGGTGTGCGAGCAGTGCGGTCGCACAGGGCCTCGCGGGAAGGGGGGCCTCGCAACATTTTTTTTTTTTTTTTTTTTTTTTGCGAGGCCCCCCTTCCCGCGAGGCCCTTTTTCATCACATACCTAAAATCTAGTTTTGCTTATATGCTTATATATTTCACATTAGACACGTTTGTAGAATGTGTCTGACTTGTTCCTGCCTCTGCGGCTCTGCAGACTGCAGTGTTCCGGTTTCTGCGGCTTTGCTGCTCTACAGATTTTAGGATAGTGTTTCCGGGCTCTTCTCGGACACACGAGGTACAGGGATCTAATTCAGCGCTATTCAGAGGAGCGAGTGGATGTCTTTTCAAAAGCAGCATGGATCAGAAGAAATTACACCGTGGGCCAAGAAAGTCTCCTTCCAACTTTACCATTGATACTGCGTTATGGTGAGTTCATGCAACCTATTATATTCCCGCCGTGGATCTCTCTCTCTCTCTCTCTCCCTCTCTCTGGAGCCAAACTGGTCGACTAGCTGTTGTAGTATGGAGTTAGTAGCTAACGGTGTGTGGCCTGGTGTCAGCGCCTGTATTGCTTTTCTCATGTTGTAGTTTCAGTGGTAGCTTGCTTCTGCGTTAGCTAATGGTTAGCGATAGCCGTGTTAGCCAGTTAGCTGTTTAGCTACGACGTTAGCTGCCGGCTGCGCACGTAACGTTAGTTTGATGCTATCAGTTAGCCTAGGCTAGAGTTAGCTGTTAGCTTGTGCTACGACCATTGACATTAGCCGTGAGAATAGCAGGGGGTTCTGGCACTCTGACTACGACATCATCTTTGACAGAAGATGTAGTCGGGCCTGCACCATGACAAGGCTCAGGCCATAGCATAGCTTATTTTTGTCCCGCCAGCGAGAGGCCTTTCGTCAACGTGGAGACCTGTGTTGCGGCCTTTCGCCCTGCGTTCCTTGGTGCAGGTAAGATTAATGAAAATGTCATGACATTACCCCACTCTTCCTTCCTTCCCCTCCTGAATGTTTTGTTAATAACGATGTTTTTTTCCAGGCAAAACATATGCTACTTCACAACATTTGGAGATACGACATGTGCTGTGTGTGAATGTCTTGGTCGTTTGTGTAGCTTGGGTAGCGTTGGGCCGTTGGCCAAAGCTGTGTGTGGCCTGGTGTCACAGTACCTGGCTAGCCTATTTAGCTGATGTCGACCATTGGCTCCTTGCTGCTTTGTTTTCTCTGGTATAGACCCTGTTCTCTTTGGATTTAAGTGTTGATCTTTGTCCTTTTGGATCTCTCATACATGCTCTCTCTCTAACACACACACACATGACAAACACACATGCTCTCTCTCTCTCTCTCTCTCTTTCTAACACACACAGTCTGCCTATGGCGGCCTTTCTCGATGGCTAGGCTGTGCTCGCTGAGTCTGTACCTAGTCAAGGATCTTCAGTCACAGTGCTCAGGTATTCTGCCACTGTGTACTCTCTGTTTAGGGCCAAATAGCATTTCAATTTCTTTCCAATGTGTCTCTCTCTCTCTCTCTCTTTGGATTTAAGTGTTGATCTTTGTCCTTTTGGATCTCTCATACATGCTCTCTCTCTAACACACACACACACGACAAACACACATGCTCTCTCTCTCTCTCTTTCTAACACACACAGTCTGCTTATGGCGGCCTTTCTCGATGGCTAGGCTGTGCTCGCTGAGTCTGTACCTAGTCAAGGATCTTCAGTGAAGAGGGGGTTCCCCCCTTGGTAGATTTTTTTTGTCAAATCAGTTGTGCAATAGTCACTTTTGGTGAGTTGTTTCTATACAATTCAGTTATATGACATTTAGGTATGACACAGGCATTTTTAGTATAGAAATGTGTCAACAGACTAAAGCAGGGAACCACAATATTTTGCATACGAATTATGCAGAATGTAATATCATAACTGTCTATTACTTTTCTTGCAATTGAGCCAATTTTCCTTAGGTACGGTTTTGAGGTGTGTGTTCAACAGAATGTAGTATCAAAAACACATTCACAAAAAGTATGGGTTACTGAATGCTGAACTGCACTATTATAATCACTAAGCCAGACCTTACCTGTGTCCCTGTATCACTTGTCTCTGCTGCCCTTTGATAAAAAAAACGTCCCTATGTCCATTTTCCTTTTTTTTTGGCATATTTCAGTTAGTCACAGTAAAAGTCACCTAGTAAAAGTGAGATAATTGACAATATCAAAACATGCTAGGGCTGTACCGAATAGTTCGAAGCTTCGATCATAATGTTGACATTCGAATTCTAAATCAACATAAAAAATTGTATTGTGCCATACCTTGCCATACCAAATGGACGCCCCTGCTCTGAGCCACGGTGTACAGGGGCAGGAATCAGCTGGCTCCACTCAGAGCCAAATGAAGGCAAAACCACGGTCAGATAAATGAAGGCTTTTCTCACAGAAGCAGAGTGCGACCAGCCGCTGTGCTTTGAATGCTGTGGCCCTTTGGAAACTATGAATTCAGAGCTGTCATGTGCTACTTAACTGGGAAGTACAGCAGGGGCGGATTTAGGATTGTACGAGATCCGGGGCTTAGCCCAGATAGATTTTTTTTACTTCGACACCACAACCTTTAACTTACACCACCACCTTAAAGCAGACAAAAGGCACTAGAGAACACTTAAATTCACACCCTTTAATTAATGAAGCAAACTATAATAATTTATAATAATAATAATAATAATAATAATAATAATAATAATAATAATAATAATAATAATAATAATAATAATAATAATAATAATACACTGTGTTTGTATAGCACCTTTCATGCAAGAATTGCAGCTCAAAGTGCTTCACAGCAGTACAAAAAGAAAGGCATAAAATGAGCACAACATTGGCAGATCAAGAGCAATGCATAAAGTTTAGACATAAAGCATAAAATAGATAGCAGTAAAATAGACAAAGTCAAGGTAAGACATAGAACATTAAATCACATTGTTTTTCATATTAGGATCTAAGATCTAGGGTTAACTCGCCGGACGTTGAGCGCCAGGACCCCCGAGTATAGTCGGGTTTTCATCGTTGTTTCTTTTATTCGATATTTCCATTCATAAAGACATGCCGGCAGCCTGTGTCATCACTGGGGATGGGTCTGAGATCTCAAAAGTCCAATACCGCTGCCTAACACCTTGCGGCCGCTATTGCACTCCATTTGAAACGATGTGGCTTGGTGTCTGTCATTTTGGAAATGACACCAGACCACCCTGAAACTACACTCATATTCACGACGGTATAAAACGGAAATGTATGGATGGAAAAATGATCTGTTTTTTGCATCTTGACCGGAAGAAACTCAATGACAATCGACTATATTATTAGATCCATAGCTATGATATATAATATAGCTTTAGGCCTGCAAACACAGCCACATATCCCCATGTTAAAAGGCGCTGGCCTTTCAACAGTAACAGTAAACAGCGCCATCTGGCACTGAAAGTGTTAATATCCGTCTTTGTTTACGGTTTGATTATCACTGATACAAAGTAAAATAGTGCAGTGCAATAAAATAGTTAGTAAAATAGAATAAAATAATGCAATAGTGCATTGCAATAAAATAATTATCATCGTATTTTTTCTGGAGGCCGGTAGGGAGTGTATTACAGTAGTCGAGTCGGCTTGAGATAAAGGCATGGATCTGGTTTTCAGCGTCCTTTTGATTTATAAATGGCGGTACTTTAGCTATGTTTCTAATGTGGAAGAATTATGTTTTTGTCAACTTGTTGATTGTGATTTAAAGCTTAGGTCTGAGTCTACCATAACACCAAGACTTAACTCACTCAAATACAGTTAGCAGCTGGATAGATTACAGATGGAAATTAGCTTCTGCTAAATCTGGTGCAAACATATTTTCATGTAACAATGATTAATTGTAATTATTATTATTATTTTTTTAAATAGATTCGGGGCTTTTCAGAAAACATTCGGATGTTGAGTAAGTAAGTAAGTAAGTAAGTAAGTAAGTAAGTAAGTAAGTAAGTAAGTAAGTAAGTAAGTAAGTAAGTAAGTAAGTAAGTAAGTAAGTAAGTAAGTAAGTAAGTAAGTAAGTAAGTAAGTAAGTAAGTAAGTAAGTAAGTATTTATAAAGCACCTTTCATACATGTCATGTAGCTCAAAGTGCTGTACACAAACATAGGCATATGTAATGATAAAAGCAATAAAGTCACAGTGATCAGTTAAGATCAATGTTTAAAAAAAAAAAAAAAAAAAAAAAAAAAAAAGATAATAATAATAATAATAATAATAATAATAATAATAATAATAATAATAATAATAATAATAATAATAATAATAATAATAATAATAATAATAATAATAATAATAATAACAAGTAGCCACCCCCTAGCCCCGCCCCTGAAGTACAGGTGCCACTCAATTAGATTAACTATTCAATTTAGATAGGGGGGGCAAGCTTGAGTGACCATTGGGCCTTAGCACCTCAGCCCCGCCCAGGTCCCCTCTGCATCAGCGCTGGCAATCACCAGAGTCCTGAGCCCCCCTCCCCCGGCGAAAATGTCCAGTGGCCCTGTGGCTGAGAGCTGGTGTTATACTCGGGTAAAGGACAGAAAGTACCTGTGTGTGTCTGTCTGTGTTTGTTAAGGCTGCTACTTTTTGAGTGTGCGTGTGTGAATGCGCCTTTTAGGGATGGCCAAAACTCTACTACTATACTAAAATTGCTATTCGATAGTCACTGGGAACTATTTGAATATCGAATAAAAAAATGTGTGAGTCGCATTAACAAACAAAAGCATTCATTCAGAAAGTTACATCATTGATGCTTAAAATGTGTGAGCTTAGTGACACAACATGCAAAACTTTGCTACAATGTAACATATTCTGTCTCTCTTTCTTCATCTTTCTTTTCTTTTCTCCAGCTGTTATGCTACCTGGCTAGCGAGCTGTACTGTATGGTCTGCTCTCAATACACTACACAGTGTAGTTGCCGGTAAAACAAGGGGGGACATATTTCTGAGACTAAACGATATTCGCATTAATTCACTTTTATTTTTTCCTAAATAATTTAACAACTTTTCATTTGAATATTCTAATTGTATATTCTAATATGCCATTTGGTGGGATGTATACATCTTCACTATGTAGTGCTTCCCACAGTTCTTTTTGGCAAGCTAGGACAGGCAGTATACACAATGGACCCATCTCTAACTCCGCCCCCTTTTCTCCATCCTCCGCCTGTCCCGGTTGTTATTGGAGAATCAAGAAAAGAGGGGCAGAGTTTGAGATTGGTCCATTGGAGCACACAAGATGAGACACAGATTTGTTATTGTATCGATATTGTATCATGTATGTGTTATTGTATGAATATTGGAAATGGATTTGTTTATTTCTGCTAGTGTGGAGGCCACACTCTAGTGAGGAGGAGGAGGTTATAGGATGCTTTCCATTGATGATGTCTGCTTCCTTCATCTCCTCAGTCTGTCCTTGCAAAATTTTGTTGCTGCTTTTAAAGTATCCTTTCTTCTCTCCCTCTGTTTGTTGTCGGTGTTTATTAAGATGAAAGGCAGTTTTGAAGCCCAGGCTGACCGAACTCCACTTACCCATGTCGGAAGAGAAATATATAAATAAAAATATCTGGTTTCATCCAGCCTGTGTGTGTCTCTCTCTCTCTCTCTCTCTCTCTCTCTCTCTCTCTCTCTCTCTCTCTCTCTCTCTCTCTCTCTCTCTCTCTCTCTCTCTCTCTCTCTCTCTCTCTCTCTCTCTCTCTCCCAGATCAAAGTGGTGAAGAGTTCTTCTACATGTGTAGACCATCAACAACTTCAGCTTCTGTCATCAAAAGCTCCACTTTTTCGTCTGGAGCCAATGACCAACTGAAAAACTGTGAGTGGAGGCTGGTCTTACTCGCTATTGGGTGATTGGAGATGCGATGGAGAACACGTACGCGCGCACACTAGGGATGTGCATCTCCATCACTGAGGCCGATGCGATGCGCATCTCGATACGGTGCCAACGATACGATACATTAACGATACATTTGAAGCACCGGGCGATGCGATACGATTCACCCCTGTTGAGATACGATACGATTCGATACGATTCGAACACAATGCGATTCGGGGCGATACGATGCGATTCAACACGATGCAAAATAATGATAAAATTTTATGGTATTGTAGCATCCTGAATATTTTGCTATTTATTCAGAAGTGCTGACTTAACCTGTTACTTCCCCTGTGTGCACAAAGACGTGATAAACAGTGTTCCTCTTTGATATCTCGCCCGGACTAATGATGCGAGGTGCTCTTCTTCCTCCGGCTTCGATATGGACCATTAACGTGACATTGAATCATCTTCCTTCCTGCTTTGAGTGTCCCATAGTGGGACCAGTTTGCGGTCGCCAGCAGGGGGCGGTGGTGGCAGGCGGAGCGAAGGAGAAAGGAGCAGCGAGTGAGAAGCTAGTTACCTGGAGGGTGGAACAGGAGGAAGTCCTCTTCGACAGTGAACTCGAACGTGAACGGACGTGTGCTCTCGAAGAGCCCCGTTGAAGAGCAACGGGAGATAACAAGTACTTTGCTATAACACGGGTTATCGTAGAAGTACAAGCGATAGAGAAGTGTGTGAATAAGCAAAACGGAAAGAAGAACCAACTTCAGTAAATAACCTGTTATCCTAGAAGTTGAAGCGGTATATTAGCTTGCTGCTAACGGCTATAGTGACTCTGAGTACACCACAAGGCGAGCGTCGCTGAAGACAGGTGGTGCCTATAGCACGTTGCGTTAGCTGTATAGGAAACAGCAGGAGGGTCCACCAAGACCCACAGTTTAGCTGTGTTTAAGGTAGCAAACAGTTTAGAGCGTGCCAGCTCAGTCAGCAGCCCCGCAGTGGACGTCTCGTCGACGCAGCCGAGGACACCTCTTCTTCCAGCAGAGGTCGCCACAACACAGCACGCTCCTCCAGTTCAGCCACTGCCCCTGCTGCCTACCCCCGCCCGCTGGCTGTTCTCCCGGGATCGCCCGACGGCCATCTTGTCACCCGGACGAGGGGTGGTGAGAGTGGACCCGCCATCTCGGTTAAGTACAGCGGTACTTCGTGTGTCAAAACAATATTCATTTGAAGCGAACACTAGCAACCAGCGTCTAGGGGTACCCCAACCATTATAAGCCGGCTTTAGCTTAGGTCTTTTATTTGGTAACGTGGGCCCACATGTGATTTATTTTTGTATGGTAATAATATTGTGATGTTCTTGAATTCCCAATTGAAATATGTGCCTGGGTCTTCCCCTACTCAAAGCGGGGCTCTTGAATTAATGTACTGAGCACTAGGTGCCTATTTTGGGAATAGCGTCCCCTGTATTGTGAGTGAGAGCACCCGGTGCCTACTGTGATTATACTGCATATGAACCACATGAAGTTATAATCTGTAATTGCTACTTGACCCGGCCTTATATAAAGGAGACGTAGATGGGAGCACGGTGTGTGTGTCTATTACTGAGCCTTGTTCTAACCTTTGTTGACCGGGTAAATATATGACTATCAGCATTACTATTTAACCCTTCCCACCCTATTCGTATCACATGGTTAAAGGTCTCTACAGGTTGTCAAGGAAGGGTACTGCTTTGGGGGAGCGCAATATCTTTAGTCAACTAACAGTCACCAGGTGTGGGAGGGCTAACGGAGGTACTGGGGGAAGTGAGAGTGTGTGGGGAGCTACTGCTGACCGCCCTGGAAGGCGAGGAGGACCAGAGTACCACCCCCCAGGTTAGTAAATCCTGGGCCCCATCCGCTCCTGCTGCCCGCCCTCCAGTTCGACGTTCCGGGCCCAAAGACGGGGGTTCAGATAGATTAGAATCTACTGCATCCCGCTACCAGGTGGCCGTGTACAACCACTCCCATAAAGCAGGGATAATCCACCCTGCTACATTTGGCGTCACGAACAGGATCAACATCCTACTTCACTTCCTTGACGTCGACCAGTAGAGAGACCATGATGACAGACGAACAGACCCGCGCCGCGCAGGAGATGGCAGCGAAGTTCGAGGAGCTGCAGGAAGAGTGTCGGACTCAGGCGGCACTACTAAAGCAGCAAGCTGGAGGCTCAGAATGTACACGGGGAATGCTTCACCCTGGATGTACAAATAGACGGTGTGGACACCCGCTGCCTATTCGACACTGGAGCAGAGGTTACGACCATGTCGGAAAGCCACTTCAAGCGGCACTTCCCTAAAAAGAAGCTGACCTCCGCCAACTGGATCACCCTCACGGCCGCCAACGGTTTGGAGATCCCCGTGGTGGGGTGCCTGTACGCGGAGGTGAAGTGCCTGGATATGACGTTCTCCGGGAAGTGCATATTCATTGTGAAAGACGACCCCCTCCGAGGACCCGCGAGAGACGCCGTCCAGGGACTTCTGGGGATGAACGTACTCGGCGGACTGGACGGCCTCTTCAAAGGGATCAAGGGGATGCGTCTCGCCAGTAGTCCTCGCCCCGGCGCCGGAAGTGTCGCACTGCGCCGAGTTGTCGCTGCCATGAGGCAGGAAGAACGGGAGTGCACGGCCCCGGGAATAATGGGCTATGTGAAGGTGGCCGGCCGAGACCCGGTGGTCCCCCCCCCGCACAGCGAGATGATCGTCTCAGGCCGCTGCGAGATGTCGGCGGGGATGCGGCGTCCCGTGATGCTCGAGAGCACTCCGAGTGCCAACCTGCCACCCGTGGTGGCGTACACCCTGAATGGAAGAGTACCCGTGCGTCTAATGAACCCGACCGACGCCGAGATCGTGCTCCGGCCCCGGTCCCGACTGGCGGAACTCCACTGCCCCAGTCAAGTACGGCCCAAAGAGAGGGTGACCGTGGAAGTAATCAACGGAGGAGTTAGAGTGACGGCGATTGACGCCTGAGACTACCCGACACCGGCGGTGGCCGACGAGAGGACCCGAGAGCTCGTCGTGCCCGTCCAAGCGAACCTCCAAGACCTCACACCGGCCCAAGTGAGCCGACTGAACCAGGTGTTAGAGAAACACAAGACGGTGTTCTCAGTCGATGATGGAGATTACGGCTACACGACCACGGTCACCCACTACGTCCCCACTGGAGACGCACACCCCGTCAAGCAACGGCACCGCCGGATACCACCCCACGTCTTCCAGGAAGTGAAACGGCACGTGCAGGACCTGGTAGACCAAGGCGTCCTAGTGGAGAGCTGTAGCCCATGGGTGTCGCCAGCCGTGATCGTAATTAAGAAAGACGGCTCTGTGCGGTTCTGTTGCCACTACCGCCATTTGAACAATGTGTCGCACCGAGATGCGTATCCTCTACCCTGTATAGAGGAGTCCCTAGACGCCCTGGGGCAGGCCAGGATCTTCTCCTCTCTCGACCTCACGGCAGGCTACTTCCAGGTGGTGGTGAAAGAAGAGGACCAAGAGAAGACGGCCGTCACGACGCCCTTCGGCCTCTATCAGTGGACCTGTATGCCATTTGGGCTGTGCAACGCCCCGGCGACGTTCCAGCGGTTGATGACCACGGTACTGGGAGACCTGGCCTTCGACGTCCTGTTGGTCTACCTGGACGATGTGTTGGTGTTTGCCCGCGACTTCAAGAGTCACTGCCAAAAGCTGGACCTGGTGTTCGGGCGCCTCCGTGAGCATGGGCTCAAACTCAAGCCCAGGAAGTGTTTCCTCCTCAAGACAGAGGTGAAATTCCTGGGACACATCGTATCAGCGGCCGGTGTCCGAGTCGACACCGACAAAGTAAAGGCTCTAGAGGACTGGCCGGCGCCACGCTCGGCGAAAGAAGTGCGACAGGTGATCGGGTTCCTGTCGTACTACCGGCGGTTCGTGCCCCGCTTCGCCAAAGTAGCCCAGCCTCTGCATGCCCTGATGGGGAAAGAAAAGAAGGGGTTCGCTAAAGGACGGACCAAGGCCTTCAAGTGGACTCCCCAGTGTCAAGAGGCCTTCGACCACCTGCGGGAGTGCCTTATGAAGCCCCCAGTCTTGGCCTACCCAGACCTCCGACTCCCCTTCATAGTGACCACAGACGGGAGCTACTTGGGGCTGGGGGCAGTGTTGAGCCAGAAGCAAGAGGGCGTGGAGCGCGTCATTGCTTTCGCAAGCAGAGGTCTACGAGGGGCTGAGAGAAACGACCAGAACTACAGCTCGTTTAAGCTGGAGCTCCTCGCCCTGAAGTGGGCGATCACAGAACATTTCAGAGACCTCTTGTTATACGCTCAGTTCACCGTGGTCACCGACCACAACCCGCTGCGGTACCTAGGCACGGCCAATCTGGGGGCAGTGGAGCAGCGTTGGAACGCCCAGCTGGCCGAGTATGACTTCGTGGTCCACTACAAACCCAGCCGGCTCAACCAGAATGCAGAGGCCCTGTCACGCATGCCGATGAGGCAAGAACCGGAAGTGGAAGACACCGAGAAGGACTTCCTAACGATCACGGCACCCATACCATACTCGACAGGCACCCATACTCGGCTGGACACCGAGGAACTGGCTGCCCCCTCGAGGGCCCCCGCCCTAGTCGCACGCGACGGCTACGTGGTAATCCCGGTGGACAAAGTCCGGGCTCTACTAAGCCCTGAGGGACGGACCGAACCGCGGGGGGTCCCGACAGTCATTGCAAGACAGATCGTGACCCAGAAGGGAAACAGCGGGTACAGCTGGGCGGAGTTACGGCAACTTCAGGCAGACAACCCCTAACTGGGACCGGTGTGGCGGGCGGTGACCCGTGGGACCCAGCCCTCTAAAACCCAGTTACAAGAAATGGACTCAGGTCTCCGCAAGGTGTACGGACAGTGGGAGCGGTTCCGTCTGCACCAACAAGTGTTGTTCAGACGCGTCAGCGACCCCCGCGACGGGGAAGAGGTCCTACAGCTGGTGGTACCTACGGTCCTGCGGTGGCGGATCTATGAGACCCAGCACGAAGACGGGGGACACTTCGGTGGGAGGGGGACCATAGACCTGATGCAGCGGAGCTACTACTGGGTCGGGATGGCTGAGGAGGTGAAGAGCTGGGTGCAGCAGTGCAAGCGGTGTGCACTGGCCCGGGACGTATTCCCAAAGGCACAGGCCCAGATGACCTGCACCAATGTAACGGCACCCATGGAAGTCCTAGCCATGGACTTCACCCTACTGGAGATGTCGGCGGGCGGCTACGAGAACGTACTAGTATTGACCGATATGTTCACTCGATTCACTATCGCCATCCCGACCAAGGACCAGACCGCAAAGACCACTGCCGTCGCGATCATCAAACACTGGTTTGTGTATTACGGCTGCCCCGCCCGGCTCCATGCCGACCAAGGGCGGAATTTCGAGTCCAGTGTGATCAAGGAGCTCTGTAGGCTCTACAGGATCTCGAAGAGCCGTACTACGCCATACCACCCCCAGGGGAATGGGCAGTGCGAACGGTTCAACCGAACCATGCACGACATGTTGCATAGCTTGCCCGCAGACAAGAAGAGAGACTGGAAGGAACACTTGCCAGAGTTGGTACTCACGTACAACTGCCACGTGCACTCCTCCACGGGATACTCCCCCTTCTACCTGCTCTTCAGGAGGGACGCAAGGATGCCCCGAGACGTCCTGGGGGGCAGGGATGTCGTAGACGACGGTGCAGAGAACCTGGACGAATGGGTCCAGGGACACCACGAGCGACTGAAGGCCGCCGCGGAGGCCGCGAATGCCACCGCGAAGCACGCGTCTCATTGACGCAAGCGGATATACGACAGGAAGTCCAGAGGCACGGGAGACAAGTCCTGATACGCGACCACCGACCCAAGGGTCGCAACAAGATACAGGACAAGTGGGAGCCCACACCCTACATGGTGGTTAAGCAGAGCCACGAAGGGACGTCAGTGTTCACGGTTCGGCCCGAAGGAGGGGGCCCCGTAGGACCGTGCATCGAGATCAGCTCAAGAATCTGCTCCTTCCCGGCCTCCGATCCGGAAGAGCGGACGAGGGCTCCCCGGAGGACCCCGATGGGATTGCGGAGCTCATCCGAATCAGACGTGGGGGGCGCCTTCGTTTACCCTCGAGAACCGCATCCTAGAGCGTGTAACCCACCCAGGGCCCCTCGGGTCGTCGCTGAAGTAGCGCCGGATGAGGGAGGAGAGGTGGAGTCGGTCCCCTCAGGAGAGGACGGCGAGGACGGCGAAGACAGCGGAGACAGGGGTGAGGAGGGCGCCGCTGGCAGCCCATCAGAGGCCTCGGAGGGCGAAGCCGTGGCCAATGACCTGCCGGCAGGGACGGACGAGTCTGACACGGAGTCAGACGCGAGGGGGGTCGAGCGAACCCGGCCCCAGAGGAGCACCAGAGGTCGGCTACCCGCTCGGTATCGCCAGGACTATGTGCTGAAAAGTGTATTTGTTGAACAGTGTGTGCAATTTATGAGACAATGTGTGAAACTGTTGGTCTAAGGACCGTTTTCATGTATTAAACTGGTGTTTCATTGAGGTAACTTGCAGAGGACTTGGCAAGTTTAAAGTGGGGGGAAATGTAGCATCCTGAATATTCTGCTATTTATTCAGAAGTGCTGACTTAACCTGTTACTTCCCCTGTGTGCACAAATATGTGATAAACAGTGTTCCTCTTTGATATCTCGCCCGGACTAATGATGCGAGGTGCTCTTCTTCCTCCGGCTTCGATATGGACCATTAACGTGACATTGAATCATCTTTCTTCCTGCCTTGAGTGTCCTATAGTGGGACCAGTTTGCGGTCGCCAGCAGGGGGCAGTGGTGGCAGGCGGAGCGAAGGAGAAAGGAGCAGCGAGTGAGAAGCTAGTTACCTGGAGGGCGGAACAGGAGGAAGTCCTCTTCGACAGTGAACTCGAACGTGAACGGACGTGTGCTCTCGAAGAGCCCTGTTGAAGAGCAACGGGAGATAACAAGTACTTTGCTATAACACGGTTTATCCTAGAAGCGATAGAGAAGTGTGTGAATAAGTGAAACAGGTTATCCTAGAAGTACAAGCGATAGAGAAGTGTGTGAATAAGCGAAACGGAAAGAAGAACCAACTTCAGTAAATAACGTGTTATCCTAGAAATTGAAGCGGTATATTAGCTTGCTGCTAACGGCTATAGTGACTCTGAGTACACCACAAGGCAAGCGTCGCTGAAGACAGGTGGTGCCTATAGCACGTTGCATTAGCTGTATAGGCGACAGCAGGAGGGTCCACCAAGACCCACAGTTTAGCTGTGTTTAAGGTAGCAAACAGTTTAGAGCACGCCAGCTCAGTCAGTAGCCCCGCAGTGGACGTCTCGTCGACGCAGCCGAGGACACCTCTTCTTCCAGCAGAGGTCGCCACAACACAGCACGCTCCTCCAGTTCAGCCACTGCCCCTGCTGCCTACCCCCGCCCCCGCTGGCTGTTCTCGCGGGATCGCCCGACGGCCATCTTGTCACCCGGACGAGGGGTGGTGAGAGTGGACCCGCCATCTCGGTTAAGTACAGCGGTACTTCGTGTGCCAAAACAATATTCATTTGAAGCGAACGCTAGCAACCAGCGTCTAGGGGTACCCCAACCATTATAAGCCGGCTTTAGCTTAGGTCTTTTATTTGGTAACGTGGGCCCACATGTGATTTATTTTTGTATGGTAATAATATTGTGATGTTCTTGAATTCCCATTGAACTCCTTAATATGTGCCTGGGTCTTCCCCTACTCAAAGCGGGGCTCTTGAATTAATGTACTGAGCACTAGGTGCCTATTTTGGGAATAGCGTCCCCTGTATTGTGAGTGAGAGCACCCGGTGCCTACTGTGATTATACTGCATATGAACCACATGAAGTTATAATCTGTAATTGCTACTTGACCCGGCCTTATATAAAGGAGACGTAGATGGGAGCACGGTGTGTGTGTCTATTACTGAGCCTTGTTCTAACCTTTGTTGACCGGGTAAATATATGACAGCATTACTATTTAACCCTTCCCACCCTATTCGTATCACATGGTTAAAGGTCTCTACAGGTTGTCAAGGAAGGGTACTGCTTTGGGGGAGCGCAATATCTTTAGTCAACTAACAGTCACCAGGTGTGGGAGGGCTAACGGAGGTACTGGGGGAAGTGAGAGTGTGTGGGGAGCTACTGCTGACCGCCCTGGAAGGCGAGGAGGACCAGAGTACCACCCCCCAGGTTAGTAAATCCTGGGCCCCATCCGCTCCTGCTGCCCGCCCTCCAGTTCAACGTTCCGGGCCCAAAGACGGGGGTTCAGATAGATTAGAATCTACTGCATCCCGCTACCAGGTGGCCGTGTACAACCACTCCCATAAAGCAGGGATAATCCACCCTGCTACAGTATGACAGAGGATTTGGTTGTATTCCTTATATGCAGCTTATATTATTATTAAAAATAAAATAATCTACTGTAAGAAAATTTATATAAAAACTCTTGGGTGCCTAAGACTTTTGCACATGTACTGTGTTTTCTATCCACTTTAGCTAAAACACACACACACAATGTATATATACACACTACTGTGAGACAATAATAATCACACACAAAGGGATAATGGTTTATAGCAGACTTAATGATTTTATAATATTTCAGATAATGAAATTAAATGTTTATCATCAACTATCCAGTTAGTATTTATATTGTAACGTTTGGCCACTTTAAATCATTGAACGTAGAGAGAGAGAGAGAGAGAGAGAGAGAGAGAGAGAGAGAGAGAGAGAGAGAGAGAGAGAGAGAGAGAGAGAGAGAGAGAGAGAGAGAGAGAGAGAGAGAGAGAGAGAATTTGAGCGTTCTGATGCTCTGTAGCTAACCACACCATGATGGCATTTTGTCAACAACACAGTTTGAACCTGGAGGAAGCGATATAAAGAAAGGAATTGCAAAATAAATGTGAAGTTATCTTTGAACCTGTTGTGAAGCGTCGTCAATATACCCCCCCCCCCCCCCCCCCCCCATTTCCTCACTAATGGAACTGGTGTTGCAGAGTCACTTTAGTTAGTTAGATAGTTTATCGTTAGCAATTCATGTCTCCTCCTCGACTTCAACTGTTTGTTGATAACTGTGACGGGGCTCTCGCCTTCTGTAGTAGCGAAGCAAAGATAGTATCTGCTGTGTGCAGTGCACTGCTGACAGAAGTGGATGAGAGGAAATTATATGAATGAATCGGTTTTGACCGATGCAAAGACGCTAACAACAGATGCATCGCGAGTTCAACCTGAATTCTAGCTGATGCGCACTTATTCCACCAGTGCACTCGCATCGTGAACGTTTATGCCGGTGCACCGATGCGAATCGGTGAATCTTAACATCACTAGCGCGCACGCACGCACACACACACACGCACGCACGCGCACACACACACACACACACACACACACACACACACACACACACACCCACACACACATACACACACACACACACACACACACACACACACACACAGACACACACACAAACACACACGCGCACGCACGCACGCACGCACGCACGCACGCACGCACACACACACACACACACACACACACACACACAGATGAATTAACTTAAATAAACTGGTGAAGCTTAGATACTACAAGATAGCACATGAACGGCAACATGGCCTTGTTTTTACGAGTCCTTGATGAGACCTTAAATAAACTGGCGAAGCTTAGATACAAGAGAGAGAGCCTTGACATAAAATCACATGCAAGCTGTATGATTCATATTGGCTTAACCAAGCCAACACAGAGACTGGGAGGTGGGATATTTGAATAAATGCAAAAATGCATGCAGCACAACATGGTAACCAAGGGGATTTTGAAGGGATTGCAATTAATCTGAACCTACTGTAGTCCCTATTTAATGCATGTTATCTGCTAGAATTAAGAGCAAGAACAGAGAAACACTAATGGGAAACGACCAGCAACCGTAACAACAACAATGTTATTTTCAAATGTCCCGTCATCTTAACTCATTCAACGCCATAGCCACGCCCTATCTCTGCTCTCTAGCAGACATTTCACGATCTTTGCGGATCTCTTGTATATAGTATAGCTATGGAGAAAATAGTCCGGCTCATTTGACAGACACTATTTGTAGTTGTTGTATACATTTTTTCATGTATACGTTTGTGTGTTATCCCGTGGTGAATATTGCATATATTTCAGAGTGATCCGGGCTAATTCCTGGAAGCTGAGTTATGGAGCGCTATGTGCATTTTGTGAAAGTCGTTTGCGTTGCTCGCCTGGACACGATATTATTTCCAAATCAAAGGTATATAATAGGTATTATGTTTCATCATGAAGGCATCACAGGGGGGGGGGGGTCGTTTTGTGATGCTCTGATCGTCAGCAACGGCATACGTTTTGAATACTACATACGTTGATCGTTGCGATCGATGTGAAATCATTGTAGGATCAAAGTAGGATTGATGTCATATAGTCCTTACCTTTGCTAGGAGTTATTCCAAAATGAATATTCCAATTGTCTGATCACGATTTCCAGTATTGATGTCCATGTCCATTGATGTCCACAATATGCATCAAGTGTGCTCGAATGAAGCGTTTCACTTGCCTGGGTCCAAATTCTCTGCCCGGACCATATAAAATGTAACACACAGTGTGAAATAAGGTTTCAAAGGGTAGGTGTAACTGAGGGGTACAATTCCCTGACTGTATTGAGAGTATGGTATCATTAAACCACTACTTAGTTATGTACTTTAATTACTGGCCATACAGTACACGGTATATATGGTGAACACCCACACAATAACACGGCTTAACAAAGAAAGTCATATTTAGAAGTATTTATTAGCAGAGCAGCAATAGTAGATTACAATATTGAGAATTATGAGTTGCGCTTATATGGCGAAGAACACTTAAATAGGTCAAGAGCGTAAGTCCATGAGCATATTACGATGGGTATAATTAATACCACCTGTAGCATAAGAATTATATAAGGCACACTCGTCGTCAGCTGGAGATACTAAGGGGGTTCCCTCCGGTTGTAAGCCAGCAGGGGAGAGGAATTGTCGGGAGCAAAAGTCTGGATCAACGAGGAATAAAGAGACTCCAGGTACAGGAGACGGTGCAATAATCCCTTGGTCCTTAGACAAAGCAACAGCTATACTCCGGTATGCATTGCAGCATGGATGAAAGCTAGCCAGCCTCTGTGGGTCCTAGAGGCGGGCTCGACGGTGCTCCTCACAGGGTAGATCCCACACAGCAGTGGGGTAGACGGTTCTCTGCTCCAGCAGCCACAGTACCAAAGCAATATAATCCAGCCGGAAAAGGCTCTGCATTCGTCGGTGTAGGTTATCCAGTGTACATATCCACACGGTTCTCGTCTAGGACTCCTCGGATGGCGGCACAAGGTTAGGCCGCCCAGCCTGGATAAGTACACTAGCTCGGTACGACGAACCGGTGGTAATGCTGGTCACTGTAGAACGGTAGCCGCACGATACACTATACATAATAGACTATTACTTTATAATAGAATAAGTCGAACTCGACGATACAGCGTTAAACTCTGACACTTTAGCTATCAATTCGCACGCGGTTCTCAAGGCTCTATTTAGGGGCAAAAAGGGCCCACTTCACGGCACGTTGTATCGTGGTGAAGGCTTCAACTTGTTGGGTTAACTAACTGCTGTATCCACCTGCGACGTATTTATACGTAAGGTGAATAATCTAGTGCCAACCTCAGTTCTGTCTCGTATTACTGCGCAAACCTGGGCATGTTGAGACATGTCTTAGAGGTGGCTTTGAACTAGACATTGGGGGTATGGCCGTTGGCGCCTAGGGGGTCGCTGTCCAATAGGAGAACGAATATTATGGTCTGGCCTGTACCTAGGTAAAGGGATATTCTGTGTATATGTACAAAGAATATACAAGGGATATCAGACGATATACAAATATTATACAATATATCTCAAGTAATAAATATATATATTCGGTTTAATCTGACCCTTTGTAACAGCCGCCTCCTAATTAGTCCGCACCTAATTAGATAAGCAGAGACAGATTAACCGTCTTGTCCACTACTCAATGTCCGTTGTGAGGAGTAGGGCAATTCACAAAGTCAGTGGGTCATGGTCGTCATTAAGAGGGTCAGGGAGCCTTGGCAACTCTATCAGCCTCGCCACGGGTCGGGTGTATGTCCGTCCCTGGACGAGCACTTCTGCCGCTCTGACCTTTCCGTCGGCACCAGTGATCACTTTGCTTATGCGGCCGGCCGGCCACATAGCTCGGGGTAGTGACTGGTCTATAATCATGACGACTGTGCCCTCCGTCAAATTGTCTCTTTCTTTTACCCATTTCTGGCGGGTCTGTAGAGACGGTAGATAGTGGAGGAGGAAACTGTTCCAAAACTTGTCAGCCAATACTTGACTGTACCTCCACATTCTTCGGCCGTTCGCTTCCTCAGGTCTGTACACTGTCTGTGAGAGCGCGGGGTCCAGCCGCCCCATCAAGAGAGTGTTGGGGGTGACTGGGTCGACATCTGCTACATCACTTGAGACGTAACCGAGGGGCTTTGAGTTCAATACTCCCTCGATCTCCGTGAGGACTGTCGTGAGGACTTCTTCCGCCACGGTCTGGGCCCCAAGCACGGCGTACAGGGCTGTCTTTATTGAACGTACTTCTCGTTCCCAGGTTCCCCCGAAGTGAGGGGCATTCGGGGGGTTAAACTGGAAATCAATCTGAGAGGGAGCGAGGTGGGTCTTAAGTTCTGGGCCCATAGCTTGGAAGCTCTCTCTCAGCTCTCTTTCTCCGCCTTTGAAGTTTGTCCCGTGATCAGACAATAATATAGACGGTTTTCCTTTCCGCGCTGTGAATCTCCGGAAGGCCATAAGGAATGAGTCCATACTCATGGTTGGAAGGAGTTCTATGTGTATCGCTCGGGTGGTCATGCATTTGAATACAATACCCCACCGCTTCTCCGTCCCTCTTCCTTTCTTCACATACAGCGGGCCGAAGCAGTCCATACCGGTGGAGTGAAAGGGCTTGTCGCCGAGTCGGAGGCGACAGGGGGGTAGGTCAGCCATCCTGGGTATACTGGGCTGTGCTCGCCACTTGCGACAGTCTAGACAGGTCCGCTGGAAGCGTCGTACTGCTTCTCTTCCTTGCAGTATCCAATAGCGACGTCTGATCTCAGCGAAGACTCTCTCTGCCCCGGCGTGGTGCACGTCCTCATCGTATTTCTTTATGATTAGCTCTGTGACCTTGTGTCGGCTGTTGAGAACTATCGGGAACTTGACGTCATCCGTTAAGTCTGGGGCCCTTCTCAGACGACCACCCACTCTGATGAGATTATGGGCGTCGCGCTCAGGGGCCAAGTGGAGCAGTCTGCTGTCTGACGGGACTGGCTTTGATCCCTGCAGACAGTCTAACTCGTCGGGGAACGAGTCTCTTTGGGCTCGCTGTAGCAGAAGGAGTTCTGCTTCTTCGTAATTAGCTGCATTAATGTCAGTAGTGGAGGGAACCTCAGGGTGGTGCCACAGGAATGTCTTTAACTGCGCACTCTCAAGGGTAGGGCAGTCGTCTATGTTGGGATCTGTGGGGACTGGTGTGTGCATCAACCCACAGAACATAGATTTCTTCATCTCTGCCTCCTCTTGACTAGCCTCCCGTGGGGTGGGGTTAGGCCACTCTTCTTCCGGGAGCTTGAGGAACTCGGGACCGTCACTATAGAGATTGTGACGTGTGAGGTCATCCAGGGACATTCCCCGTGTGATGACGTCTGCTGGGTTCTGTTTTGTGTCCACGTACCTCCAGCATGCTGATTCTGTTAAATCTTGGATCTCTGTGATTCTGACTCCCACGAAGACCTTGTATCTACACGAATCGGACTGGATCCATGTGAGTACGGTCATGGAGTCTGACCACAGGATTGTTCTTTGCACCGGGATGGTGAGTTCACGTTGGATTAACGTGGCGAGTTGCGCTCCTACTAGGGCTGCGCAGAGCTCTAGACGCGGGATCGATTGTTGCTTGCGGGGGGCTATTCATGAACGAGCCAGGATGAAGGCGGTATGTATTTCTCCTCCCTCCTCTCGGGCCCGCAAGTAGGCCACCGAACCGTAGGCTACTTCGGAGGCGTTGCTGAAGACGTGCAGGTCCATCTGACACGTCTCCAGCCGCACTGTGGGTGGGAAGTAGCTGCGGCGTATGTTGACACCTGGGAGCGAGCTGAGTTCTGTTTCCCACTCTCTCCATGTGGAAGCAAGGTGGTCGGGTATGGGGTCGTCCCAGCCCTGGTCCTTGTCCCACAGCTCTCGTACAATCATCTTTGCCCTGGTGGTGTAAGGTAGAATACATCCCAACGGGTCATATTGTCTGGCGAGTGTTCTGTATACACTCCGTCTGGTGGTCGGTAGTGAAATCGACCTTCCCTGCTCCTTGGTCAGGGGTGTGTGTCTATAATGGAGCGAGTCTGTTTTGAAGCGCCAGACTAGTCCTAATGTCATTTCTTGGGCTTCACCTGGGATGGTCGCCATCCAGGTCTCGCTGCTTGCTGCCTTGTCCTCTGGGGAGAGGCTGCGCAGTACTTGAGGGTCGCTGCTGGCCCACTGCCGGAGATCAAAGCCGCCTTTGATCAGGGAGGCGCGGAGCTTGAGTAGGAGGGCCTCGGCCTCTTCTGGCGTCGAGACGCTTTGCAGACAGTTGTCCACGTAGAAACTCTTCTCTACACTTTGTCGGACCTCCTCGTCAGCTGCTGGGTCCTCTGCGACATGTTTTTGCAGTGCGAACGTAGCACAGCATGGGCTGCATGTGGTTCCGAAAGGGAGGACTTCCCATTGATAGATGGATGGTTGCTCATCCCCGATCCTCTCTCTCCATAAGAACCGCAGCAGGGGCTTGTCCTCTTCCACTAGTCGCACCTGCAGGAACATCCCTTTGATGTCGCCGCTGATGGCCACCTTGTTCTGGCGGAAACGTAGCAACACGCCTAGTAGAGAGAGGCCGAGTGTTGGGCCGGGCAAGAGCTCTTTATTCAGATTTTGTGATCCGATCTGGTAGCTGCAGTTAAACACAAGTTCAAGTTCAAGTTCTTTAATAGTTGTCATACAGAAGTACAGAATACTTTCATACAAAATGCTTCTTACTGTTACGCTCCAGAGACTGTGCTAGACAAGATAGTATCAAATAACATAATAACATAATATAGCATGAATTTAGAAGAAGAAAATGAGGTCACAGTGTTCGGTATAGACATATGTACAATGTTCTGAGTTACCATATAATATACAATACACAATACTATGCAGTGTACTAATGTACAGTACTATCTAGTGCAAAGCAGAAATGGGATGAGGTACAATTTTAGGTACAATTTACAGTAAGGTGTACGAGTTGTAGTGCAATCCTTCATCCATAAATATAAAGTGTGGGGAGTGGGTGCTACAGTGTGTTTGTTTAAAGTGGGTGTGTGCTATAAGTGTGTGGAGTGGGTGCTACAGTGTGTTTGTTTAAAGTGAGTGTGTGCGTGTGGATGTGTGTGCTATGTGCGTTTGGTGGTTGTTGTTGTGTAGTGTTCATTCATTGTTCGTTTAGCAGCCTGATGGCCTGGGGATAGAAGCTTCTTCTGAGTCTTTCTGTGCTCGCCTTGAGACTCCTGTATCGCTTGCCTGACCGCAGCAGTTCAAAGAGGCAGTTGTTCGGGTGACTGGAGTCTTTAATGATTCTCTTAGCCTTGCCCTTGCAACGCTTGTAGTAAATGTTCTGGAGGGTGGGGAGCCCCCCTCCAATTGTGCGTTCGGCTGAACGTGTCACTCTTTGTAGTCTGCTTTGGTCTTGTGCAGTGCTATTCCCAAACCAGGAGGTGATGTTGCCGGTCAAGATGCTCTCTATTGTACATGAGTAGAAGTTCTTAAGGATCTTCTGGCTGACTTGGAACAATACGATCCTTGCCGTTGTGGTGGACCTTGTGGTGGGGCACGTACCATGATTCGGTCGTCTGATCGGCCTCTTGAATGTCAATTCTCTTTATGTGTCCCGCTGTGATTAGCTTGTCAATCTCAGCGCGGTACACAGTGGCTTGAGCGGGGTCTCTGGCTAGGCGCCGCTCGGTGTTCAGTAGATATCGCTCCGTCGCTTCTTTTGAGGCGTGGAAGGTAGGCATACCCTCTCGCCTCAGGAGTGGAGTTGCGTATCTCATCACTCCATTGACTTTGACTCTCTTTGTCCCCTGCTCGAGGAGGGCTATGGCATAAATGTCTTCCTTGGAACGAATGTGTTTCTTTTCGTTCTTAAAGGGCATTGTCTCTAGTGTCCATAGCCTCTCGACGTGCTGTAAGAGGGTGGTGTCTTCTTCTGTCACTCTGGAGTGGAGGCAGCGAGTGGCTGCTGGTCGGTTGGGAGACCTGGAGAGGGGGCCTTGTAGTGTCCATCCTAGGTGGGTCTCGACTGCTGCTGGACAGCCTCTGGGCCCAATGTGGACCCGGTCCGTCGGGACGATGAGGTGTGCGTGGTCGGATCCTATGAGCAGGGTCGGGGTGGCGCCGTCGATGAGCGGTATAGGTAGTTGACGCAGGTGCACGTATTTATCCATCAGCTTGGCGATGGGGTAGGTGTACCGCGACAGGCCTATGTCTTGGCTGGTGAAAGCGTTAGTGATCCTATACCGCCTCTCTGGCTGCCCGCTTGCTGCGATAGTGAAGGAGACGTGCTCACCCTTTATTGTCTTCAGGTCTCTTCTTATAGTACGAATCGTCATCGTTTCTTCGCTCCCCCGCAGACCCAGCTGGGCTGCAGCGGATGCAAGGAGGAGAGTCTTTTCCGACCCGTCGTCAAGGACGGCGTAAGTGTCCATGACCTTGTCCTCGTAGCTTAATGTCACTCGGACCACCTTCAAGAGCACCCGGGAGCCCCCGCTGCTGGCGGGGTCAATATACATGACGCTTACTCTGGTGCTGCTTGGGGGTGCGGGTTTCTTCCTGTTGCTGTCATGCAAGACGTCCAAGTGGGCTCCGTCACACCGGCTGCACCTCTTCTTCAAGCGGCACTCGGCTGCCATATGGCTGCGCGCACAGCGGTAACAGCGGCGGTTGGACTTTATCCATTGACTCACCTCGTCGGCGGTCATCTTCTTGAAAGTGTCACATTGTGACAGCCAATGTTCTTTCTCGCAGTACTGGCATACAATCTTCCACTTCTCTTTCGTCGAGGGGGTGCTGTGGTTCTTGTTCCGCGGTACTGATTCGGCTTGGTGCATGACAGTCACCAGCCTGCGGTTATCGTTGGATCTCCGAGGTCCATCTCTGGGGCTTGCTCCACTCCGCACGAACGTATCCAGTCGTAGGCTGCTGACTTCTCTCGCGAGGAAGTCGGCCAGGTCTAGGAGGGATGGCTCGGGACCGTTGGGATCACGGTGGTCTCTTTGCCGCCTGAAGCGCTCTTGTCGGGCGGGAGGAAGCTTCTCTAATATCCTTTCCACATTAGAGTTAGCGTACAGTTCGTGTCTACCCTTTTCCTTTTGTGCCCCCAGCATCCCTACCAGGGATTGTACCTTGATAGAGAGGTCATCCAATGAGCGATTGTCTGTGGCTGGGGGGAGACGGTCAATATTCCTTATCTCTTGTATCACGTAGTCCCATATGCGGCCATAACGTTGGTCGAGGGCTACTAGAGCCGCTGTGTATGGGGTACTTGAGTTGGAATATGCCAGCGCTATATTATGCGCTCTGGGCACCTTCAGGTGCTTGAGGAGGATAGCATATTTGTACGTCTCATCGGGGACATCGGACATCATAGTCTCTAAGCACATCCGTAGTTCCGTGTACTGTGCTCTGTCCTCGTGTGTAAAATCCGGGAACGTCGGTGTGCCAAGGTACGATGCCATGGATGGCTGGCACATCGGTGAGCATTGGGGGAGAGGCCTCCTGGGCGAGTCTCCCCGTACGTGTCGTCGTGGGCTGGTACTTGGTGGGTACCAAAGCCCGGGTACCCAGGTGCTGTTCCTCGGGGCTGGCTGTGTGTCAAACTCACCCTTGAGTTGAGTCGGGGGTCTGTAACGCAGGGCCTCGGGGGTAAAGTCTGGGCTGTACTGGACCTCCTGGTCCTGTGGAGTATGATGCTGCTGGTGGGCTTGACTTTCCTCCTCTTCCTCTTCCTCTTCCTCTGCTAGGTCTTCTAGATCTTGCAGTCGTCTATTCAGTCTCTCGGCGGCATAGGCCGGTTCTTCCCGGTTGCTGGGTCTCGCATGGACCGGTCGGGGAGGGGGTTCGGAGACGTGGATAGGCTCTTTCTGTTGGCCGGGCTCCGGGTCGCTTGGTCGGGTAGGGGAAGGTGCCCTAGACCCTTGTCTTGACGATGCCCTGGAGCTCCGTGCGGAGAGAGGGGGAGTCGCCCTGGCAATCAGTTACTCCATTATCTGCGCTTGTAGTCGGTCGCGCTCGGCTTCGCGCTTGATGTGAGCGAGGTCGCGCTCTGCTTCGCGCTGGGCTTGGGCTGCGTCGCGCTGTGCATCGGCGGCGGCGCGCTGGGCATCGGCGCGGTCTCTTTCAATATTCTCTTCCGTCTGGAGGCGTCTGGTCTCCAGGCGTATGCGGTCGTCTTCACTCCTTTGCTGCGCCTGGAAGCGCTCTCGCTGGGTCGCAGAGTGTTCGCGTTCACTAAGGGCTTGCGCTTGGAGTTGCACGTGAAGGCGCTCTCTTTGGTCTGCAGATTGTTCGCGCTCACTCAGTTGTTGAGCCTGCAGGCGTTCTCTTTCCATGGTAGAGTGTTCGCGCTCACTTAGCTGTTGCGCCCGGAGGCGCTCTTGTTCCATGGAAGAATGTTCGCGCTCGCTAAGCGTCTGTGCTTGGAGTCGATCGCGTTCGGTGGAGGCTGCCAGGGTGGCGATGAATGCCTGCGCCAGCATCTTATCCGCCTCGCTGGGGGAAGACACTGATGGAGGTGATCGGCTTCTGACAATGCTCGTTGGAGATCCGTTCTCCTGGCGCGCTCCGAGGAGGTCTATCTCCTGGGCGCGCTTCTCTTCTGGTAGTGGGTCGGGTTCCGTCCCTGGAGCGCTTTCTTTATCCTGGAGCTCTCCGGGGACCGTCCCGTTGACGTTGTCGGGGGGTATAGTCATGTCATGTCCCTCCTGGTCCCCCCCGTGAGCTTGGTCAGTTACGTTAGAACCCACTAGGGTCTCTACTGGCAAGGTCGCCTGGTTGTTAGGGTTTGACATGCTTTTACTATCCGCTTTTTTCGCATTTAACGTCTGTATAAAGCTAGGTATTAGACTGGCAGCGTAGTCCTCTAGGTAAGGAGGTGGCTGACGTCTGCGCTGCGGGCGTTCTAGCTTAGGAGAGCCGTTTGTGGAGTGTTCACCGCTGGCCATGGTTAATATCAATATTATATTTAGATATTACACTGATATTCCTCCGGCTCGAAGGACCAATTGTAACTGAGGGGTACAATTTCCTGACTGTATTGAGAGTATGGTATCATTAAACCACTACTTAGTTATGTACTTTAATTACTGGCCATACAGTACACGGTATATATGGTGAACACCCACACAATAACACGGCTTAACAAAGAAAGTCATATTTAGAAGTATTTATTAGCAGAGCAGCAATAGTAGATTACAATATTGAGAATTATGAGTTGCGCTTATATGGCGAAGAACACTTAAATAGGTCAAGAGCGTAAGTCCATGAGCATATTACGATGGGTATAATTAATACCACCTGTAGCATAAGAATTATATAAGGCACACTCGTCGTCAGCTGGAGATACTAAGGGGGTTCCCTCCGGTTGTAAGCCAGCAGGGGAGAGGAATTGTCGGGAGCAAAAGTCTGGATCAACGAGGAATAAAGAGACTCCAGGTACAGGAGACGGTGCAATAATCCCTTGGTCCTTAGACAAAGCAACAGCTATACTCCGGTATGCATTGCAGCATGGATGAAAGCTAGCCAGCCTCTGTGGGTCCTATAGGCGGGCTCGACGGTGCTCCTCACAGGGTAGATCCCACACAGCAGTGGGGTAGACGGTTCTCTGCTCCAGCAGCCACAGTACCAAAGCAATATAATCCAGCCGGAAAAGGCTCTGCATTCGTCGGTGTAGGTTATCCAGTGTACATATCCACACGGTTCTCGTCTAGGACTCCTCGGATGGCGGCACAAGGTTAGGCCGCCCAGCCTGGATAAGTACACTAGCTCGGTACGACGAACCGGTGGTAATGCTGGTCACTGTAGAACGGTAGCCGCACGATACACTATACATAATAGACTATTACTTTATAATAGAATAAGTCGAACTCGACGATACAGCGTTAAACTCTGACACTTTAGCTATCAATTCGCACGCGGTTCTCAAGGCTCTATTTAGGGGCAAAAAGGGCCCACTTCACGGCACGTTGTATCGTGGTGAAGGCTTCAACTTGTTGGGTTAACTAACTGCTGTATCCACCTGCGACGTATTTATACGTAAGGTGAATAATCTAGTGCCAACCTCAGTTCTGTCTCGTATTACTGCGCAAACCTGGGCATGTTGAGACATGTCTTAGAGGTGGCTTTGAACTAGACATTGGGGGTATGGCCGTTGGCGCCTAGGGGGTCGCTGTCCAATAGGAGAACGAATATTATGGTCTGGCCTGTACCTAGGTAAAGGGATATTCCGTGTATATGTACAAAGAATATACAAGGGATATCAGACGATATACAAATATTATACAATATATCTCAAGTAATAAATATATATATTCGGTTTAATCTGACCCTTTGTAACAGTAGGGGATACTGCCACCTAGCAGGATTCGGCCGGCATTGCACTCTTGAGGTCCCAGAATTAGTTCCAATGATAACACAGAGGTCTGTGAGAGTGCATAGAATATTAAAATCGAAAAAAAGAAAAAACATAAAAACGTAATATTACGTGTTTGACGCTCAACGGTTGGCGAGCAAGCACATAATATTACGTGGTTGGCGCAGAATGAGTTAAAAGAACACGGCAACATTTTGGTAAATTCGCTCATTGTCTTCTCCAGAGAGAGACAAGAAGATAGATACCAGTTTCCTCTACAGCCAGATAGCTTTCTACTGAACGCACAGAGATGAAACTGGTATCTATCTTCTTGTCTCTCTCTGGAGAAGACGGTAAGCTAATTTCCCAAAATGTTGGCATGTTTCTTTAAGTCTTTATGCCATGATAGTTTTATGGAATATCATGTGGTGATAGTATGCCTGCTTCATCAGCACCTCTAGGTCAACACGCTTTTTGCGCTTAGTTTGCCGCAATCTCATCATAGTCGTGCTGCTACTTTTCCCCCACGAGAGGATTATAGGCTCCTTACCTCGCGCTGTACACGCCTGTGTGTGCGTCACCGTGCACTTCAGACAAACCGTTTGGCTTTGGGCCTAACAACACGAGAGAACAATTCAGAGGAGTAAGGGCTATACGAAACTGCTTATACAGAGAAACGGCGTTAATTAGGACGATTCAGGCGCCAGGCTGGGTTATTCACCGCATGATAAAGAACAATAGGCTTTGTATACGTATTGTGGATGCTCCTGGTGGTATACAACAAGACATATCAGTAAGCTGGTGAGTACTAGCCCAGTTTAAGCACTGACAGTATCCCTGTACTAGTTCAATACTTTCTGACAGGGCGTATTTAGTCGGCCGGATATTGATCCTTATAGACTGCTGTCTGCCACTATTATTATACAGTATCGACTGTTGATGACCCTGTTTGGCTGGTATTGAACAGTCTGGCTTGTGCAGAGAGCCCAGAGGTGCCCCCTCACTTAGCATCACTTTGCTCCCACAAAAAGCTTTTCCTATTAATTTGTGTTGCAAACAAATTCACCCACGGTTAGGGTTCCATGCGGTGCCCCGCATTTATATGGCCCTAAAATCTACCCTGTGATCCAAGCGGTCAGACAGTTTGCTACCACGTTTGAGAACCATGATTAGCCCTTTCACTGCCGCACTACCAAAACGGTTAACCCTTTCACTGCCACACGACAGCCGGTTAACCCTTTCACTGCCACACACAACAGAAGGTTAACCCTTTCACTGCCACACACGACAGAAGGTTAACCTTCTGTCGTGTGGCAGTGAAAGGGTTAAACGTGGTGGTGGCCCAGGAGGTAGAGTTGGTTGTCTGGTAATGTGAAGGTTCCCAATTTGATCTCAGCTCCTCCCCGCACAGGTTGGCGCCATGCATAGTTGCCTCCGCCATCTGTGTGTGTGTGTGAGTGTGTGTGTGTGTGTGTGTGTGTGTGTGTGTGTGTGTGTGTGTGTGTGTGTGTGTGTGTGTGTGTGTGTGTGTGTGTGTGTGTGTGTGTGTGTGTGTGTGTGTGTGTGTGTGTGTGTGTGTGTGTGTGTGTGTGTGTGTGTGTGTGTGTGTGTGTGTGTGTGTGTGTGTGTGTGTGTGTGTGTGTGTGTGTGTGTGTGTGTGTGTATGTATGAAAGTGAATGGGTGAATGTTTTAATTTAAAACCTATGAAAAAAAAAAACTATAAAATCACACAGCATATAAAATCATAACAATAAGAGGAGGCAAAAAGAAAGGATAACAAATCAATTAAAACACGTACAACTTTATTCACAAAGGTTGGAGATCAAGGTTTTGCAACTCTGCAACAGAGGGGAGAATCTCGAGAGCTTTAAGGACTGTTAGAGTTCATTCCATGAGCGAGGGGGCATCATAGCGTGTTAAATTAAATGCAGCCCATTTACCATTTACAATAAAAAGGTCACATGCCGACTCGATGTTTCTCTCTCCTAGGTGTTTGCGTTGGAGTTGTCAACCCACGGTTTCTGGTTCGGAAAAACCCGAACCGTCTTCGTGGGGACGATACTGTTGGCTAACGTTGCTATGAAGCTAACCACAACATCTGCAAATTCACTGACATCACTGGAGCTCGACCGGAGCATGTCCCAGTCGACGTCATCCAGTGCGTCTTGTAACGTGGCCTCTGAACTCTCTGACCACTGCTTCACCTCTCGCGACACAACAGCCTCTCTGGCTCTTTGTTTATATCCGGTGTAACTGAGGGGTACAATTCCCTGACTGTATTGATAAGTATGGTATCATTAAACCACTACCGCTTTATGTACTTTAATTACTGGCCATACAGTACACGATATATGAATATGATGAACACTTCCCACAATGAAATCGGTTCCAAACAAAGGTATAATCAAGTATTTAATGGAGCAAAAGGTACATAGGATACTTTACATTATTCTTTGAATGCACTTGTAAGGCAAAGGAATATGCGTAGGCAAATCAACAACGAATGTCCATTCTCTGGTTACGCAGGAGGTAATTATACGACCTGAATCTTAGGGAATTATATCTATGGTACACTAGTAATATAGCGGGAGATACTGGAAGGGGTTCCCCCTGGTTGTAAGCCAGCGGGGGGGGTAGAAGATCTGTCGGTAGTAGGACGTCTGGTCAACGATGACTAAGGAGACTTCAGGTACAGAAGCCGGTGCAATAGCCTCTTGATCCACAGACGAATACAGCTTGGTTCTCTTGTAGACTGTAGCTCCACAGTGAAGAAAGCTAGTCGGCCTCAGGCTCTCTGAAGCGCCGACTCGACTTGACTCCTCGCGGGGTAAATCCAACACGTGCAGGCGTCGGCGATTATCCGCTCCATAAATCACAGGACCAAAGCAAATATATTCCAGCCGCAGAGGGCTATGTAGTCGTCGGGTAGATTAATCCAGTGTACATGTCCATACGGTTCTCGTCTAGGTCTCCTCGGGTGAAAGCGCCATGTGGTCAGCCCAGCCTGGATAAGAACTCTAGCTAATACGAGGAAGCGTTGGAGATGCTGGTCACTGTAGAACTTTAACCGCACGATACACTATACACAAATAGACGCACTCGACGGTATAGCGCCAAACTCTGACAATTCAGTTACTAATTCGCACGCGGTCTCAATGCTCTATTCTGGGCCAAACAGGCCATACTTCACCGCACGTTGTATCGTGGGTGAGGCTTCAACTTATCGGTAACATACTAAGGACGAAGGGTAAGGGGGGTAAGGGGCTTCTATATTCACCTGCGCCGTATTTATACGCACGGTGAACAAACTAGTTCCACTCTCATTTCTGTCGCGTATCCCTGGGCAAGGCCGGGCATGTCCAGACACATCTTGACGGTGACTTTGAACCTGGCTCCGGAGGCCGGTCCCTGGCGCCGGTGGACCGCTGTCCAATAGGAGAATGAACTATTATGGTCTGGGCTAAAGGGATATTCCGTGTATATGTACAAGGAATATACAGGGGATATCAAACGATATACAAATACTATGCAATATATATCAATAAATAAATATATATATTCGGTTTAATCTGATCCTTTGTAACAGCCGCCCCCTAATTAGTCCCACCTAATTAGCTAAGCAGAGACAGATTAACCGCACTGTCCACTACTCAATGTCTGCTGTGAGGGGTCTGTCAGTTCACAAAGTCATGGGGTCATGGTCGTCATCGATGGTATCGGGGAGCCTTGGCAGTTCTATTAGCCTCGCCACGGGTCGGGTGTAGGTCCGCCCTTGGACGAGCACTTCGGCTGCACGGACCTTTCCGTCGGCACCGGTGATCACTTTGCTTACGCGGCCAGCCGGCCACATAGCTCTGGGTAGTGACTGGTCGATAATCATGACGACTGTTCCTTCTGTCAAATTGTCTCTCTCTTTCACCCATTTCTGGCGGGTCTGTAGAGACGGTAGGTAGTGGAGTAGGAAGCTGTTCCAAAACTTGTCAGCCAATACTTGACTGTACCTCCACATTCTTCGGCCGTTCGCTTCTTCAGGCCTGTACATTGTCTGTGGTAGCGCGGGGTCCAGCTGCCCCATCAAGAGTGTGTTGGGGGTGACTGGGTCGACATCTGCTACATCACTTGAGACGTAACCGAGGGGCTTTGAGTTCAATACTTCCTCGATCTCCGTGAGGACTGTCATTAGGACTTTTTCCGCCACGGTCTGGGCCCCAAGCACGGCGTACAGGGCTGTCTTTATTGAACGTACTTCTCGTTCCCAAGTTCCACCGAAGTGAGGTGCGTTCGGGGGATTAAACTGGAAGTCAATCTGGTATGGAGCGAGGTGGGTCTTAAGTTCTGGGCCCATAGCTTGGAAGCTCTCTCTCAGCTCTCTTTCTCCGCCTTTGAAGTTTGTCCCGTGATCAGACAATAATATAGACGGTTTGCCTTTCCGCGATGTGAATCTTCGGAAGGCCATAAGGAATGAGTCTGTGCTCATGGTTGGAAGGAGTTCTATATGCATCGCTCGGGTGGTCATGCATTTGAATA